>NC_073692.1:69021511-69075511 GCF_029784155.1 Uranotaenia lowii | reverse complement strand
CTCAAGCTGACCCCCCCTTCCCCCATGTCACAAATTGTCACGAAAATCGAAACCCCCTCTCCCCCCCCCCCCCTAACGCGTGACATCATTAATGGACGGCCCCTTAGAGATGCTCTGAATAGTCAATCATAAGAATGCAGCGGGTTCATAC
Organism: Uranotaenia lowii; assembly: GCF_029784155.1. Lineage (NCBI taxonomy): Eukaryota > Metazoa > Arthropoda > Insecta > Diptera > Culicidae > Uranotaenia > Uranotaenia lowii. Next base: position 69,075,360 of record NC_073692.1, on the reverse strand, counting down.
TTTGGTAAAACTGCGGTGAATCCGTGCACCCATGGTGGATTATCATCATACAAACATTCATACTATATATGAACTTATTAGTTCGTTCCTTAAGTGATATTCGAAAATTTGGTTGCTTGGGCTACCTTAATTTAGTCTAGTTTCTTTATTTTATTACTTATCTTGTTTTGTTTTGATTTATCATGATGAATCTTTCATTCTCCATTCAAACGCATCATAATCGTACTTGTTCTGTAAAGTCTTTTTTTTTTTTTAATTTTACCTCGTTAAATATTTTTTAATATGTTGTTCTTCGTTTTTTTTTAATTTTATTTAGTTTGGTTTTTTCTCAATTGATTCGTTTTTTTCATTTTTACTTTGTTTAACATTTTCCAAATAGTTTAATCAGTGTTTTTTAACTAAGCTGTATTTCAGTGTTTTTTAGCATTTTAAAGCTAAGCCGAAGCCGGCATCTTGGATTTCAATATGGCGTCGGATAACGAAATTTTACTTCTTCTTGTTAAGCCTTTCTCAAATTCTGGAAGTTATGCATTCAGGGTTCATTCTGGGATTCATTCTGGGGTTTGATTTCGGGTAGTTGTCATTCTGGGGAAAAATCATTCTGGGTAAATGATTTCGAGTTTTTGAGATGCAATCTTTTATTCATTGCATTGAAACGAAAGTAATCACTTTTCTAGTGATTTTCAAAAATTAATGTACCGTAAACTGGCGAACTTTGATCAGCGGGGTAACATTGATCAACATGAAATTTTTGCAGATAATCATTATTAACAAAAAATAAAGTTAAAATATCTAAAAGCTGTTTAACACGTTTGAAAGTCTATAAATTGAGTTACAAATGAGCTAAATTTGTTTTTTATTTGGAGTTTTTTTATATTACTTGAAATGTAATTTAAAATGTTAAAAAATCTGATTTTTTGAAGGCTCACAAACCAACATCTCTAATGATCAAATTTAAGCATTTAGTAGCAAATGGATGTTAAATGTGATATTTCAACTTTTTGTTTGTTTTGATTTAGTTTAATTGTTATTTTTATGGTCATTTGATGATAATTTTTGGATATTGAAAACAATTGTCATTTTCCATGAAAAAGCTCGTTTACAAAAAATGGCTTAAAACCCTATCAAATGGTTTAGTTTGAAGAAAAAAAGAACATGGGAACAGTGTGAGGACTTGGGGAATTGCATGAAGGTAAAATTTCATTACCTTTTGAGGCCAATGATGTTTATAATTTTTGCCCCTAAATGTATGCAGCAACATTGTCCATTTTTTGAGTATATTCGTTTTTGAAAAAAAATGTGAAAAATTCAATTGAGTTCAAACAAAAAACTACTGTTATCGATGTTTTGAGCCTTTTGTGTTAAATGGCATCAAAACAATAAATTTGAAGTTATTTAGATACGTAAAAACCATAGTGATCAAAGTTACCCCGAAATTCGAAATCTGGTTTTGTAACAAACATTTAATTGTAAACGTTTGAATTAATTGCAATCAATGATTATGTTTAATACTCCTCACCTCAGTAAGTGTTTTAAAACTTTTAGGTATTACGAAAAAGCAACCCCTTTAAAAATATTCAAAAATGATTGAAAAAAGTGATCAAAGTTCCCCCAGTTTACGGTAAACTTAAAAGTTGTGGTATAAGGAAATGTTTGATCTGAAATCTAAATTTAATAGACTCTGAAAAGCATGGTTTATATTCAAAGAATATCAGCAAGTACAATAAAGGTAATGATGTGGTTATATGCAGAGTAAGAAAATAAACCCCATTGCCAAATTACCCGATTTTACCCGGATTTCGGACATTCGAGCCATAATTATGGAAAGGTTTGATCCTATATTGTCAAGAAAAAAGCCCGGAATAGATCTCTTTTATTGCAAAATCAAAAGAGGTGTCTTGAAAAAAAAATCGAAATGTTTTTCGTTTCGAATTTTCTTGAATAATTGGTATCTTGGTTTTACCCGGATTTTTGGTTGAAATTTTTGGAATCAAATATCTGCATTTTGCTTTTTTTTTGGAACAATAGCCTGGATTTACCCGACCCGTCGCGGCGTAGATATAAATTATGATATGCATAATTTTTGTATGTTAATGATAAATATTCTCAACAATCTGAGTCTAATAAATTTCTAGACACCCAAATTCCACGCTTTAGCACAATTCCCAACGCATGTATTAGCTTAAAAATCACTTGTCGGATATCTCCTAATTCCGAAGCTTATTTTTCTATCAATTGGTTTCGATACTGATCAACCAATTTCTCAAAATCAGCGCCAATACCTCATAAATTAGTTATTATTTCGAAGGCCGAACATACTGTGCAGCTTATGGATTCAAGTAAGAAACGTTGAAAAACTACGTTTAATTTCGATCGTACCAGTTGCACTGATTCGTTGCTTGGTGCTGATAGACATTTCAAAATTATCCCTAATGTTAAATGTTTTTTTTTAAATTATAACTACTATTTTTTTTTTTTTTTTAGTTTGGTTTCCTGTCAGTTTCACTGCATATTGAAACTTAATCTTCAAACCCCGATACAGTTACAACAGCTAATGAGTCGATGCTCTGTAACATGACCTGTTTCCCCATTAAAAATGCCTTTTTATATTTCGCCAGCCAGTCGGCAATACAGCTGGGTCGAGTGGCTTATGGCGATCTTCTTCTATCTCGTTAAAAGATCAACGCCCCCGCATAGGTTCATCAGCGTCAATTATGCTAATGTGGATCACGGAATTGAGACGGATTACCCAAGCTCATGAGCGAGCTTTCAAGAAGGCTATCAACGCTCGTGTGTGTGTGCGCTCATAAATGTCCAAATTATCCCATAACCTTTAGTGTTATCAAATCCATTAGAAGCTCCTAAAGTCTAGGTGGTTGGTTTTTGGTGATTCGACGAGGTCGTTCCGAACAACTCATTTCGGTCTCGTCTCCCCCACCCAACAAAGGTGTCGCACCGGAATACGGTCCCTGCTGGCGAGGTGTAGCAATAAAATTTCTAGGCTCTTTCAATTTGTTTTAGATTTCTTGGATGAGCCACATCCTAGTATCTTCATGCAGGGGTTCAGGAAGCAAACAAATTATGTCGTACAAATTTTTGAACAAATTCCACACTCTGTGACATCGAATCACAGAGCTGGACTTGATTGGAAACGAATCAAAACCAAAACATGAGTGGGTCTTTGATTATTGATGAGGTGGAATGTTTCTCACTCTTCTTCGCGACCATGAATGGGTGCATCGAATTTATAACTCCCAACAGGTCGTAAATTGGTTTATAGTATCAATTAACGGGGAGTAAAATATTATTTAATTTCAAATTTACACTCATTACCTATTCGTCGGTGATAAATTGTTGATTTTTATGCGTTCGTTTGATTGGTTCATTCTTGTGTCGAACGGAAATTCTCGAACGAGCTGTTGACGCCATACGGGGTACCTCCTCAAAATGTCAGGGAACAACGCACAGCGAAGAATGAGTTATTGTCCTGTTTCGGATGGGATGCCAGTCAGGCCGGGTTCAGCTACAGCCACTCGACACCAGACATGCCCAAAAACCGGGGCTGGTGACAGGTTTCGTCGAACCCGGGCCAAAATTCGGCCTGATCAATGGCCACATAGTTATGCAAATGGACTGGACAGCCGAAGATGGGCCGAAAGTTCCCGCCGTTCGCGGTTTTGCGCGGGAAGAGTAATTTATGCTCCCATGATTTGTCAAATGAAAAAGAACGTGTCAACAAACCGGACATGGAAGGATCGTGTCTGAACTGGACTGATTGAGTCACTTGTCAACCGAAGCAATTAAGTTGTACGAACATGTGTATTTTTCGATATAAAGAATCAGCGGGGAGCTTCCTGTTGAACTAGCTGTAAAATAAAAATCGAAACCTGACCTGTAATTTCCGTTAGTATTTCTGCGCAGAATCTTATTTTTGAAGTGAATGTATTGAGAATGGCTTTTTTAAACGTAATCGTAAGATTTTCTTCTTAAAATTTTTAAAAACTTTTTAGTTTTATTTTGAAATTCATGCTCTGTAAAAATTTGTAAATAAAGATATGTTGTTAGTTATACTTTGGTCATCTAAACATGAATTCGAGCTCTCTTTTGGATTGTGACGCGCTGGTAAGCTTCAGCTAATGCCTGTGGAGTGAGTTCTAGCCAACCACCGTGGTTGGATTGAAGCAGGTCCTACCGGCTTCCGAGAAATTTTGGCGACAGAACACTAGCGCCAAAATAGATTTTACGGACTGAGATCCAAACTCAAATTATGTAATCTGTTACACACACTACTCATAAAAACAAGTAAAAATCAAAGCAGCTCGCGTTTTGCAATTCACCCATAGTGCAAAATGGTTGGCGTGAACAATGTAAACAAAAATCTTCTTTGGGAAAAGTGACGTTTGTTTTCAATGTATTAGTGAGAGATGCAATCGTCAAGTGCAAAGCTTGCACAGTAAACGAAAATTACCGAGTTCGGTAACTTTTTTACCGAAATTCTAACATGTGTAAATCATTAAATTGTTAGGTAATTTTTTCGGTAAAATATAAACGAACATCGGTAAATGAAGAATCGATTTACCGATGTTCGTTTATTTTTTACCTAAAAAATTATCGAACAGTTTAACGATTTACACATGTTAGGTTTTCGGTAAAAAAAATTACCGGAGTCGGTAATTTTCGTTTACTGTGTGGATCCCATCTCGTTGGATGGCAGCACCATATGCATTGTGTTGTTGCCTCCGAAGATTCGTTCGTGAAATAATATGCCCAATCATCTTGATAGTTAGGGATCTTTGATTAAAGGGAATCTTTTGATTGCTTTGATTCATTAGAATTATTCAACCAAGTAGGCTCACAACACATAATAAATGCCAAATTCTTCAAAATTATTGTTTTTATGATATTCAACAAAAAAGGCATAAAAACATCAATAACAGTAGATTTTTGGTAACACCAAACTGCTTTTTTTCGTTTTCTTTCTAAACCATTTATAATTGAAAGATGGACATCTAGCATAAAATTGAAGTTTTACTTTCATACAATTCCCTAGGCTCTCTCACTATTCCCATTTTCTTTTTATCCCAAACTTTACCATTTGATAGGGTTCCTAGCTTTTTATCCTATAAGGCTATAAACGACCGTTAGTATAAGTAACTGATTGGCCTCAGGCATAACTTCGAAACTGGCCGAGCTTTTCGCCTCCTCAGTGATGCCATATGGTATGCCAAACATAAAATTTATTTTATGACTTCAAAGTTATCATTTGAAAGCATATCTTTGGAATTTTTGAGCAATTGAATTTATTTTCCTCTTATCTATTTGTTTAGAGATGTTGAAATAAGTGCTCAAACGCAAGAAACAAAGTCAAGCGCTCTATAAAAAAAAACTCCTAACTTTTTTTACATGAGACTGAACTAATTTTAAGATTTATAAAAGAAGCTTTTTACATGATTTAATAATCGAGAAATTTATCACCTTATGAGTAGGAAAGTACAATGTAATTCTAACAAGAAAAAAACTTAATGCAATATTTACAAAATTCACCACATCTGGATAGGATTATCTGAAAATCAACCACAACTGGTGATAATATCTTAAATTGAAAATAATTTCCCAAGTATCAGTAAAACACTGTTAAATCAAAGACAAACAGACAGGAAAATCCGTTTCCATTCTTCAGAGTGGTTGGCAATGTCGAGCCCAGATAGCACTTTTTAACAACTTTTTGGAAATCATAATTTTCATCATTTTTATCTTTCCGTAAATTCTGCAATACAAACTACCTATCGCTTCAAAAGAAATTTATTTAGAGTTGTTTACAAAGTTTTAACTCGGTTTTTTTGTTTCCTGATCCTGAAAAGTAAAAAGATTTACATTTAATTGCTTCAATTATCTTTCATTTGTTTAGCCTGCCTTTATTCAGGAGAAATCTGCATGAAGATCTGATATTCCGTACTGTACCGTGTCTTGAAGTGCAAGTGATGACCTGACCAGCTGATATCATATCAATTTTATTCGAAGAAACCGTTTGGAACACATGGGTTCCCAAAAAGTGGATATTCTTTAAAACTCGTACCATGTTTGAACTGTTTTAAGTAAATTTTACTGACTGTTTTGAATAAATAATTCTGGAAACTGGTTCTTAGTAGCTCCAGAAAGTTTTGAAGTTCCTACGCTTTTGACCTGCATCGTTATAAATTTGTGTTTTTGCTGCGAAAAGCATACCTTCATATAAACTTCAAATGACTATTAAGTAAACCCTAAAAAAATTGGCCTCGACGGATTTCCCTGCGAGAACAACACAATCGACCAGCAAAAAAACGGTAGTTTTCGTTCATAATTGAAGAAATAAAACGTAATGCCAGAATTGATTACGCTCTAAAACAAGTTAACTTTACGATATCCAATCAATTTCTCAGAAAAAAATACACTTCTGATTTGCTCGACATATGAAAGATTTTCATTTTATTCATTTTTATTACAAATTCGTTAAATAAAACACCTGAAATGCCACTTGGCAATCTGATAGAAGATTTGAGCTTTCGTAAATTTTATTTTAATGTAACGATGGAAAAATGGTACTTGTCGTAAAATGTGATTAAAGGAAAATTTAAATCGAATTGTTGGCAATATGATATTTGAACTGCTGAAAAGCAAATTTTTTTTCGGGTATTTTCATCCGATTGGATGATTTATCCAGATCCCTGCAACGTTACACGATTTGTATATGTATCGTGTGACCAACATCTTTTAAATATGTTCTCGTGAATCTCGTTTTTAAGCTTTTTTCCTCAGATTTAAGCTTTTTTTTGCCTTGAGAGCATAGGAGATGAAAGCTTAAATCTGAGGAAAAAGTTTAAATCTGTAAAAAAAAAGGGGAAACAGAGTAAATCTGAGAGATGTGCTCCACACGGTTTGAATAAAATTGCCGGGATGTGGATTTATCCCGTCTTCTACCCAGGTCCCGGCAACGATACAGGATTTGTCTATGTATCGTGTGACCTATATCTTTTAAATAAGTCCGTGTGGAGCACATCTCTCAGATTTGAGCTTTTTTCTCAGATTTAAGCTTTTTTCGCAGATTTGAACTTACATCTCCTATGCTCTCACTTAAGGCAAAAAAAGCTTAAATCTGAGGAAAAAAAGCTTAAAAACTAGATTCACCAATACTTAGTTAAAAGTTGTTGGTCACACTATACATAGACAGATAGGTAGAAGAACGTTTATATTTCTTCATAGATGTTGCTGCAACGAAGGAAAGAGAGGGTTTTGTCCTCTGCTTCAGGTTCATTCGACAGATCTATCGGCTAGGTCGATAACCCACTGAGGATGCTAGCAAGTAGCTAGTGAAATACTAAAGCTTAGTTCTTTTAGAAATGGGACAGTTACAAATGCCTGTATCTCAAAAACCATTCGTTTGAACGAAATACTTTCTATGAAGGAAAAGTAGGCAATGTTATGATATTTCATGAAAAAATTTGAAAAAAATTGGAGAAAATTGTTTTGGACATTTCAGCGATCTACCCTTAGCTTTTCGTTTATTGAAAATTAAAAATGCTGGTATGAGACTTGCATTCCTTGATGATCCTTAACCGTTGTTGCCGATCATCTGCTTCACTCCAATGCTTGATTTGAACTTTGTGGACATTATTGACAGTGTTTGCATACTTATCCACCACATAAACTCAGTAATTCTTTGAATAATCAACGGTTTTTTCAGCTATCAATTTGATAATGACGAATTTTAAAGGAATCTGTGCAAAAATTTTTTTTTCTTTTTCTCAAGCATCGTACATATCTCAAAAACGCGTAAATTTTAAATTTTGAAAAAAATAGGTCGAATAGTACTTTTTACAGGCAACAAAATGCTGTTCAAATTTTTAATATCCAATAACTAGTTAACGAGCTATTAGCAAATGAAAGTGTCCCATTTCTAAAAGAACTAAGCTTTAGTATTTGGGTTTTTCGAATACTGTGGCTGAATTCAACGGAATCATCGACTACTTTGAAATCATCGGCTAGGTCGCGGTCCAGGCGGGCTTGCTGGTATATGGGACATTCCGTGATGATGTGTTTGAAGGTGATGGTTATGCTGCTAGCAGGGCAGGTGGGGGAGTCCTCTTTGCCCATAAGATAGCCAGGGGTCAATCTAGTGTGTCATATGCGTATTCGAGTTAGGGCTCTCCACTCAAAGCTAAAGAGCAGAAAATAACTAGGAAGCTATTTGTTCATTGAAAAACAACGCATTTCAAATCCATCTGTCTTATTTTGGGACCTAGAGATTTGATCCAGTCTATGGAATATGCTTAAGGATAAGTTTTGGGGTTGTGGTACAACAAGCTTCTGCAAAATAAAATTCTGAGTTAAATGATGGCTGCAGAAACAGCTATTCTAATTAATGCGCTTTCTTAAGTTTGGCTCTCAAAACCGAATCAATTCCGAGCTTCCTTCTACTGTTTATTATACTTTAATGTGTGTATCTCCGTACAGCCTTCGATTTCGTTTGAGACATTCTTTAACAGCAATTGACGACATCGTTGCGAAATAATACTCATAGATAAATATAAAGATAACTTTTCACTTTATCTTGTAGACATTTGTAAAATATTCCTTGTTCCTTGATCCTCACAACTTTTGGTAACACCCCGATATCATGGGCAACCTGGCTTGTTTATGTATTACTATACACACATTGCTGATTGGTAAGCAATACCGACACTAGATGGCAATGTAATCACTTTGCCAAAATCAAGCGTCACCATCATAATTCATCATCATCTCAGTGTTAATTTTCGAAGGGGCGCATTTCTCAATATCAGTACAAGGAAATGGCATTTCATTCGCCCTTTTTGGAAATTGACCATACATAAGCATTCATGGTTTGTGCACTGACCATACTGACTGGACACTCAATTTCGTTTGTTGGATAATTTTTTCAGCAGTACGCAATTTCGATTCCAGAGTGGGTACGATCGATTTTGATGTAATGCCATCCCAGTTGGAAAGTGCTACCCAACTTTTAATGAAAAATAGGCAATTTTGATGATACAATCGGCCTAAACAGTTAAATTTCCTTTTTTTTGTTAAATTTTGCAAGGTTCGCAATACCGACGATAGGTGGAAAAATTAGACAGATAATGATCGTTTTTTTTTGTTCTAAGTGTCTTGTCAGTGTGATCAGTGGTTTGAGATTAGGGCTGAGGCTTTTTGTTAAGGTGGTGTTTGAGCCGTCAATATACACTCTAAGAAAATTGTACATATTGGTTATGTAAAAAGTTCATACTTTGAAGTTCGACAACTTTTACGTAGAAGTGAGTTCCAGAAATTACATACTTTATCAGTTCTTTCTGTCTACAAAACCCTTTCTGTAGAAAGAACTGAAATTTCAGTTAAAATGTGGTTGATGGCGTTTTTCTTCTCACTCGCACCACCAGGGAGTCAGTCTGTTATTTACATCCTACTCGCGCGCAACAACTTATGCAGAACTGTCTGTAAGTCTGTGAAAACTTCGAAATTTTTCGGTATCTTTCGGTAAGTTAGGTAACATTCATTTCTGGTGTTTATGTGTAATTCAATTCATCTCCATAATTTTAGGTAGTTGTCGCTATAATCAGACGATTCCACACTTTATGATTCAAGCATAGTTGCGGCCGCAACCAAGCAAAATGAAAAGCAGGGGTAATATTTCTTTATTTTTAAAAAAGAATTTTGCTAACCATTTTTGTTTTAATAGGATGTCCAACTTCAACACCCGGTCGACTGTTGAATCACACCCTGTCCCAGAAGTTGAATCTCAGGGACACCTGCTCAAGCAAACAAATCGATGTTCTGGTGTGGCCATCCCATCCGGTTGATTTTCGTCATGATATGGCCAATTCAATCCCCGAAAAAACGGACTTCTTAGATGAACCGGAGAAAGTTTGCCAAAAAAACTGGCCGGAAATGAAGAAATCAAATTACTTCAAAATCATTAGTTTTTGAATTGACGGACAATAAATTATCATACTAAACCAAATTTTAAGCAATTTGAAAGAAAATATTCCTGCTTCTTAATTCCCAAATTGAATTTTGATTTTTCTCCAATTTTATGTGATTTTAACATACTTTTAAGTTCACAGAGCTGTACGTTCTTTTGCGTACTTTCTACATACTTGTGTGTACCAGCATATGTTACATACTTGTTCGTACCACCATTTTTACATACTGACGACTTCCTGCACTTACGGGTTGTTTTGGCTTCTTTTCACATACTTTTGTGTAGGATTTTCTAAGGGTGTATCCAGACTTCAGACAGCTTTCTGGACAAGAGTATTATCAACCACCGGAAGGGGAAAGGTGGCAGACATTTTCAAGCATATTAAACTATCAAAGTTTTCCAAGAAATATCTCGTGTGGTAAGCTATCTGTACATATTATTTTAAAAGCGACATTTTCATTGGATGAAGTGACTGTACAAAATCTGATGACAAGCGTCAAACGAAAGGCTCGCCAATTTGGACTAGGTCCACCGGAATCTCAACTGAGTATATTTTTCGGTCTTTATACATATTTAAATTAAAAAAAAAAGATACTTTGATTTTTTTTATAAACAAATAATCGATCGACACGCAATTTAGTATGACGACAACTATTTGATCCGAACACCCTTTTACTTGTGTGAACTTTTTGTTTGCTGTTTTAACTTTGTAGTCCATTTACCAACACTTTACAGATTTCGGTCGACCAGGAGGAGGAATTGAAACTGGCAATTGGAAGGTTCAGCGCGCACTAACTGACAAACGAAAACGGCCTAAGACTCATAGATTTCGCCATCTCCAAACGCATGGTCACAGCAGACTACATGCAATCGCTCGAAGCAGCATGCACTGCCGATAGAGGGCGAGCTGGACAAAGCCCCTCTCGAGGACTGTTGGGATACTATCCAGACAGCCATCAACAGCGCTGCGGAGAATGTCATCGGGCATGTTGAACGAACACGACTGAACGACTGTAGTGCAAAGAGTCAGCGAGTCGAAATTTTCCAGGAGAAAAAGCGCCGCCTGGAAGAGGAGGAGCTCGAGGAGCTGGAGCAGCTGCATCGTTCCCAGGAAACACGAAAGTTCTATCAGAAAATCAACGCATCCCGCAAAAGCTTCGTGCCTCAAGCCGAAATGTGCCGGGAAAATGACGGAGGCATCCTGACGGATAATGGTGATATGATAAAAAGTGGAAGCAGCACTTCGATGAACACCTGAACGGCGCACATGCAGGAGCTTAAGACAGTGGGGAAAGTTACATCGACGGCGTAGCCAACGACGAAGAAGAGCCCAACGATGAGTGAAGTTAACCCTTTAATGCATGACTTTTTTAAAACGAGAATTGCAGTTATTGATTCAGTGAAATAATAACATTTTAATTCGAAAAACAAAACTCAACAGGTTTGAAGTCGTTATTTTGAGTATTATAAAAGTTATGGCCCATCAAAGTTGAATTTTTTTTTTTTGAAATTCTTAGTTAATTTCAATGCAGTTTAGCTAGTTTCTTCAAAAACCTTGTTATTTGGGTGCAAGAAGGTGTTTGTGATTGATTGAGATTAAAAAATTTGTTAGAATTTGCAAATCTGAAGAAATAACAGCGATTTTCCAAAAACTACTGTTTTCAAAAAAATAAATAAATGTGATTTTTGCAATTTTTCCGCATACTTTTATCAATATCTCCAACATACATTAAAATATCGTAACAAAAAATACCATGGGCTAATTTCTTTTAATCTCTAGAATATTTTTTGTGAATACATCACTCAAAAATATCCACGCTTTTCCGAAATATTTGGATTTTTATTAGTGTTGCTGGGAAGCTGACCAGACTGATCGAGGCGACGGTGGGTGGAACGCAATGCTGTGTGTGGATTTCGGGTGACTTGTCGAGTTAATTAGAATCGCGCAGGGGGCTTTGACAAGGCGTTGGTCTATCTTGAATGATGTTCAACGTGGCGCTAGAAGATGTTATTCGACGAGCGGTGGGCAAAATGCGAGGCACGATTTTTAACAGATCCAGTCAACTTATCAGCATTGCAGACGACATTTTTATAGTCGGTAGATAATCTGCAGCGGTGGAGGACATCTATTGCAAACTGAAACGCGAGCAGGAATATTGGGTTAGTGATTAATACCTCCAAGACGAAGAATATGCTGGCCTGCGGATCCGAGCCCGCTTGTCCAGTAATAAATAGCAACGAGCAACGAGCAACGAGCTGGAGAGAGTCGATGACTTTGTCTATCTCGGCTCACTGGTGACCGCAGACAATGACCCCAGCCGTGAGATCCGGCGGCGAGCGGAAGTCATGCCTAATATGGACTCCACGAGCCCAAGCAAAAATGTAACATGTACACTAGACTGCCTCAAATTTGTATGGGAAATTTAAAACCTGCAAAATGTCATACGCTGCAGGCTCAAACTGATCCTGGGCCAAGTACAAGATCTCATGCCAAATTTGGGCCAGATCGGACCACGGGAAGGGGTCGCTCAACGAGCCTGAAGTTTGTATGAGATTTTGAGACATTTTGTTCGAGAGGAACATGAAAAACCAGTTTTTCGTCAATAACTTTTGTCTCCTTCGACCGATTTCTTTCAAAAACGGGTTTTCTTAAAGCCTAAACCATGACAAATATTTCATCCGAAGGTTTCATTTCACTTAAAGTTAAGATAAAAAAGTTATTAAGCTTCAAAAATTGGCTAACTTTTTTAAGGGTGATATTCATCACTGTTTTAATGAGGCGACTAAATGTCTGACCAGAACACTCAATGTGAAATACATGCCGTTTCGTCAAATAATGGCCGATTTTAACCATTGATGTTGCGCTTGATTGCAATTTTTGATGTTCTTCTAATATTTGAGTTTAAATGATATTCATTTGATAGTTCAGAAAGAAGTAAGGGCGGAAAAATGCTTGACAATTTAAAAGAAAAATTGCATAACAACAGGGGCTTAGGAACATGACTGGACGATTTGTGATGTCAATAAAAAGATTCACCCTCATTCTCTCTCAAAAGAAAGCTACAGCTTATATAATAAAAACGTGAGAAAAATGTAAAAGGACCTCTTTTCGAAAAATTATCATTTTATTGGCATCATAAAGCCTTGGTCCATGTGTTTTTCGATCTAAAAAAAATTGTTGGCAGTTGAGTAGCCCAAAATATGTACAATAGACTGCCCCAAATTTGTATGGGAAATTCAAAACCTGTGAAATGTTATGCGCTGCAGGCTAAAATTGATTCTAGTCCTAGTACAAGATCTCATGCCAAATTTGGGCCAGATCGGATCACGGGAAGGGGTTGCTCAACGAGCTTGAAGTTTGTAAGATATTTCGAGACATTTTGCTCGGAAGAAACATGAAATACCTGTTTTCATCAATAACTTTGGTTCTCGTTGGCCGATTTCTTTCAAAAACTGTTTTTCTTTAAGGATGGTATTCATCACTGTCAATGAGTCGGGGCGGTCGAACATATTGACGCCTCATTAACGGTAATGAATACCACCGTAAAAAAGTTAGCCGATTTTTGAAGCCTAATAACTTTTTTATCTTAACTCTTATCTAAATGCAGTCCTCGGATGAAATATTTATCATAACTTAGGCTTTTAGAAAAATTGTCTTTGAAAGAAATCGGCCGACGGAAACCAAAGTTATTGATGAAAAACTAGTTTTTTTTATTAGCATCACAAATCGTCCAGTCATGTTCCTAAGCCCCTGTGGTTATGCAATTTTTCTTTTAACACGTTCGTCGCCACGCTCATTTTGGTAGTTTTACTAGCCGGGCCCAAAGAAATTCTGGGAGCGAGAAAGGAAAGAGGGAGAGTTCCCATATTTGCAACGTGTGGCTAAACTGAGCAGCTAACTTGAGTAAGAGAGCGTCACCTGCTTTTTGATGTGACGGGGCCCCCCAGGAAATACACCCGTCACCCGAATATGGGTGCCGTGGCGACGAACGTGTTAAATTGTCAAGCAATTTTCCGCCCTTACTTCTTTCCGACCTATCAAGTGAATATCATCCAAACTCAAATATTAAAAATACATCAAAAATTGCAATCGAGCGCAACATCAAATGTTAAAATCGATCATTATTTGACGAAGCGGCATGTATTTCACATTGAGTGTTCTGGTCGGACATTTAGTCGCCTCATTAAAACAGTGATGAATATCACCCTTAAAAAAGTTAGCCAATTTTTGAAGCTTAATAACTTTTTTATCTTAACTTTAATTGAAATGAAACCTTCGGATGAAATATTTGTCATAGTTTAGGCTTTAAGAAAACCCGTTTTTGAAAGAAATCGGTCGAAGGAGACAAAAGTTATTGACGAAAAACTGGTTTTCCTCTCGAACAAAATGTCTCAAAATCCCATACAAACTTCAGGCTCGTTGAGCGACCCCTTCCCGTGGTCCGATCTGGCCCAAATTTGGCATGAGATCTTGTACTAGACCCAGGATCAATATTAGCCTGCAGCGTATGACTTTTTCAAAAGTCGGGTCATTTGGGGCAGTCTAATGTACACAGCGCTCATAAGACCGGTTTTCTTCTACGAGCACGAGACGTGGATATTGCTCGAAGAGGACCTGCGCACACTCTAGAGTATTCGAGCAACGAGTGTTAGGAACCATCTTTGGCAGCGTGCAGGAGAACGGAGTGTGGACGCGAAGGATGAACCACGAGCTCGCGCGACTCTACGGCGAACCCAGTATCCAGAAGGTGATGAAGGATGGCCGAATACGCTGGGCAAGACACGTTGTAAGAATGCCGGACGACTGTCCTGCAAAACGAGCGAGGTGGTTAGACCAAGTGGAGCATGATTTGGTGAATGTGAATTGGAGGAATGTTGTTCCACAGGACATGTCGTAAGACGGAACATCAAATAATTAATACATAATTACTAATTTCAATTCAGGTTTGAGTGATGAATGACAAAATTATCAAAAAACAAACTTCTTGCTGATCTACTAGTCCTTTTTAATGGAATCTTTTTTTCCCCCATTTTCTCCATCAACTTTGTTCTTCCAAATTGAGCTAAGCAACTGTCATCTCGCGAAAAAAAACAACGGGTTCAAATCGCAGTCCCATGCCGCAAAACGCCGAAACACATTCCGGGCATATGAAATATGACGCCCATCGATGACAGGTCACGATCTTAATTATATTGATCATCATCGGTGCGGTGCGGCCAATCATGGCCAGAGGGCGCGCGGGTGCTCGGTGAATTCGAAAAATACTTCATTTGTGTGGTCAACAAAACCTTCTTTCAGCCGCCATCAAACAGGTTTGCGTGGAGAAAGACTGAAAGAGCCCTCGTCTCATGAAACTACTAGATATCTATACCAACTGGTGCCGATCCGGGAAGCGCCACGAGGAATTATTGAACGAAATATTAGATTAGTGAACCGATGTCGATGATGATGGGGGAACTCTGCATTTCTAAGTTTTTTCCCACCGAAAGATTTATGACTGCCCGTGTGCCTCCACCCGGTCGTCTCTCGAGGGAATGAGAAATGGTAAATTACGAAACAGATTATCCGCGTTTAATGGCCTAATGGGGGCAAATGGAATCCGATTAGATGCCATTGGCAATCGATAGCATTATTTTCGCTGCATGTTTATGAAAGTGAATTAAATCTCGGTGGGTACATTTTGTCTTAAATTATTGAATTAATTGTCTTGTAATTCAATGCAAGACTTAAGATAGAAATTAAAAGCTCCATAAGGGCGTTATCGTTTATATATGGCATGTCAACACCGATTGTTGCTAGATTAATCAATCGTCTTGCCTTTATGGTTTAATGGCTAATTCGTGATTAAGGTGCATGTTAAAATCAATTGACGGGATCAAAGGATCATGTCGTTTGATTGCTAGCACCTTTTGCAGCAGCTGGTAGCCAGTAGATCTGACAGCACCGTTCACTCAAATAGAACTAAACCAGGATCAATGCAAGGGTTAATTGAATCAGCTTGTAGTCGACCATATGCGTATAGATATCTCTACTTGTTCTTAGTAACAATATCAAGATTGGTAATTTGTCAAACCTTCAACTACGGTTGAATGACTTTGTTTAGAAACTTAATAGTTTAGTCACAATTTTAAATAAGAAAATTGTAACAAATGTTCCAACGTTAAAAGTAAGTAAAATATGTTCTTCGTCCTGAACACCTGTTCCAAGCTACTAAGAAAATATAGCTTGGTAAAGACAAACATATTTGCGCATGTCTTCTAACTTCCCACATTTTTCCTACTTAAACACTTGCTCTGTGCATCTGTCTCCATAACATCATGTCGGTCATTTCAAACTGTTGTAGGCTTTCCTTCGGTTTATTTCTGCTGGTGATAATTTTTCCAGTCACTTATCAGGTTCAGTGAATACTCTATTTTTTTTAATTCAAATTATTAAAATAAACTGTGAGTTCACCATTTTGCAGCTTAGTGAAGTCCATCAACAATCCGAAAATGACATAGTGAACCCCGAAGAGGCTCTGTTCACGTATTTTCGCTGTTTTGAGCTACATGCATCGAACACAACTTGCCAACGTTTGGAGGAAGCAAAACAGTGGCTGGTGGATTTGGAGTTTTCCAAAAGTGATTCCGGTGTTCGTTATTTAGAATGCGTTCTTCGAAAATTGAAACTGATTGGTTCTAGTGGTGAAGATAGTTCAAACCTGGTATTACTTCAAACTTTTAAAATTTGAACTTTTTACATGGTTAAGTGTTTATTACAGAAATTTACAATTGAGCAACAGTGGCAATTTTATGTAAACTGGACAAACATAACGAGTACTGCGATTTCTGCCTTCAAAACGGATGTATCAAAGCTTGGAGATCAACTGCAAAGAAATGATGACAAGACCGCTAAGAATTCCTATTCGACACTCCAAGTCCTTTCAAACCATAGAAAAACGTTTAATTTTCTGTACCATCGAGATCCAAAAGTCTTGGATATTATCTATCACACGCTGGTAAGTCAATTCTGTACCTTAAACTACCTCATGGTATTACAAAGTATCCTAGTTGAATTGACTTGTTTTTCACTTTGTATAAGTTAACATGGCCGTTGAAATCAGGGCCGTAAGAAGAACCACCTCAATGCATGATTTAAAAATTTAAATGAATTAGGGGAAATAAGAGCATAATGGCCACCTTAAGGAGCCACACTAAATGGTGAGTCTTAGATCCATCAAACAAAGCAATAACAAAATAATTAATTCTACGGCAGAAAACGCTCATCGTGCCCCGATCAATGATGCTCTGTTCGCCCCGAGTCTACAAGTGAAAGTAAAATCGTGTTTTAAAATTAAATATAGTAAAAAGTCTAAAATTAAATGATGATAACAGTTGAATAACAAAGTGTACATCATGTTTCAGTGCGTATCTTATAGATCAAGATGATGTAACGGTCATAAGAGTTTATTTTCCGGTGCTAAAAAATTATCATATTTTCGTCACTTGAGAAGCTACATATTTGGTTTTTTTTTATATTTCGGTAAAGAAGATAAAAATATTTCTTTTTTTGCTATTAAATTAATACAGTGAATCCCCGATTAGGGTGACAAATTGGGGACTGTGACATAATCGGGTAATTTTTAAAAAGAATTCGTTTTAAATAATTCTGTTTAAACTAATAAGAAAACATCATAACTGCGTCATTTAAAACACTGTAGGGTGTTTTTTGTTTGATATTAGTTGATAATAATTCATGCGTTAAGTGTCTTTTTCATAGAAACATCATTAAATTGTGTTTCTATGTTCCCTTTTATCCTATTATCAAAAAGAATGAATGATGCCCACTGATTAAAACTTCAATGACCTAATATAAAAACAAGGTATTAAAATAAGTTCAACAAATGCATTGTTATAAACAACTTAGAATACAAAAAAAAACCAAAACTGACAATTGGGGGAGCATTCATTCTGCTTTTTTCGAATGAAGCTGTACGGATATTAGAAAACATAGTTCATTGGGCTGATGCTTCAAATTTCTCGATGAATGACGGCATCTTCTTGTGGCGTATAAGGGATATTGATATGAAGAATGCTCAATTGAGACCCTAAAAGCCAAAGGGGTATAAGAGAACAAATAATCGACTTAAAGTTTTCAATGCCGACCGATTTTTCATTTTTCAAACTTTGTTGGTGACATTTTAAGATTTTTAGAGTTTTTTTGTGTTTGAATTGAAAATGGGTAAGATGAACTAAGCTAAATTAATTTTAAAAAAATACCTACTTTGTAAAAAAAAAGAGGAGTACTTACTATGCAACGGGTGCTCGTTATGCCCTTATCTCCCCTATTTTTGACACTTATTGATTCTTCATTTTTAAGATATTTTACATTGAAAATTTCGTAATAAATTAAAACTTTTTGAAAAACATAGGGGAGAGTGGGGTATCGTGAGCCATGGGGAAACGTGGGCCACTTATAATATGTCAGATGTGTGTTGAGATAAAAATCTCAAACCAACTGTCATCGTCGTCGCTTTGCGTGAGCATATAATCCTATATGTTGTTGACTGAAATACGCATCATATGCTTCTTTTATTTATCAAGCTAAAACAAGTTAGAAAAATTTACTTGCATAATTAAAAAAACACCCGCTAATTTCATCGATGGGGAACCTAAAGTGCAAAACAAAAATATGCACATACGCTTATGATCTTAGTTTTGTCATGATCTTTCACGTGGAAAAGGAATTTTTGATGAAACCTTAATAAGTCACACAAACGCAATCAATTTGCAAATCATAACTTGTGGGGAATCGTGGGCCACACATCTTGAATCACCTATATTTTTATGTTTTATGCACATTCAGAACTTAAAATACGTTTTACCTATCTGTAAAGTTTTCTTATGCCAAATGAAGAGTTATGAAAAATATTTTTTTCCATCCTATAAAAGAAATTTTGTCAAAACGTTTGCGTGCCAGGTTTTGGAATCTATGCGATCATACAAAGCTCTCTTTTTTATATCATCGTCTGAAATTGCTTTGAAATAACGAAATGAATTAGGAAGTCACAATTTTGGGCCAACTCATAAACTTTGCATGTTATTTGGTCAATTTGGATTTGGTGGCCCACGATTCCCCACCATTTTTCAAAATCCAAAAAATATAGCTTTTTTCAAACAGTCAGAATTTTGGGAAAATAACTTATTAAAAATTTAAAAAAAAACCTTATGATACCTTGAAAATGTAGAAAACCATACCATTTCTTATTTTCATTTTATCTTTTATAATAAAGAAGTTATGGAACAACGAAAAAAGTGGCCCATGATTCCCCACTCTCCCATACATTATTTATCTTAAAACTTTTAAAATGCTAAGCAAGATTTGTGAAAGGAATCCTTTATGTAATTATAATATAAGAAACTTACTTTCATCAATAGTTAAAATATTTGAATTTGTTTAAAAAAAATCTGGTGAGTTTAGCCAAGTTTACCATACAATTTGAAGATAGCATAAGTTTTTTGTAAAGAAGCTTTTAATTTCTTTTTAAAACAACTTAATCTTTGCTCAAATCAAATAACCTAGATCTATCAAACACCTAAACAAGAATAAATATTTGATTCATCAATGAAAAAAAATCAAGTTTTCAGAAGTGAAAGTATTACCTAAAAAATATTACAATTCAAATCTAGGTTTTGCTCAGTGGATACAAATTTAAGATTTTAGTTTGAAAGTTAGCTCCTGAAAAAAAAAGCAAAAACAAAAATGTTAATCAATGTATCAAAAAAACGATATTCCATGCCAAAATTTTATAGAAAAATTTCATGTTTTTTCATCAGCAAATTTTTTACAATAAAATCTATTCAATTTTTCAATTACTATGGCTGATTTAAAAAAAAAAAGCTTCGGATCAACCAAATTTCATTGTATAGTTTAAGGTAGTGCCACCTCTATCCCGGTCCTACTTCTCCTAAATAATGAAATGTTTAGGGGTAAAGTATGGTGTACGTTAAAAGCTTTTCCTAGCAAAAATACTGTTTCGCTCTTTTTATCATCTGTAAATTTTCTCCTAACTTTCCTATCCACCTATATCGACTTTCAATTCTGATATTCCTTCTTCATGAATAAATCTACATTTTCTTCGATGTGCCGAAAATAAATTTACAAAAATCAATTAAACGGTGGTTTGCTTATTTTAGAAATAGAATATTAATTCGGAATGTGATCTCTGAACCCGAATTAACAATTTGAATTTTGGTTCTGATTCCAAATTACAATACGATTTAGTTTAAATAAAAAAAAAACGGTTTCTGAAATGTACAAAAAAAATTTCCCAAATTTAGGTTCGAGATCAGAATCTGAATTTACTAAAGAGTCCTCAATCATGAATCTATTACATATTTTAATTCTGCTGTTTTGGGTTTCAATATGAATTCATTATTTCAATAATTCATTAACTGTTTTGCGAATAAAGATTAACTCAGGATGGTTTCTAACAATTTTTTTAAAAGGTAAATAATTATCTAAACATTAAAATGCATATCTATATCAGTTTCGAAAATTATAAAAATTCAAATGAAATTCAAAACCAAATCTAAATGACGATTTCAAAACAGCATCTATTTTCTCTTTTCCAATGATAATTTGATCCAAAAACCTTGAATTTCAAACTGGATACAGAAGCCAAAACATGAAAATTTAAAAGCAATTTGAAAAAAATGAAGTACTTTCAACAAGTGAAAAAACTTTGGAAAACTGCAACAGAGTTCTATTTATTTCAGAATTGATATGATTTTGAGGTTTCAGCATCAGATTGAGTCAAGATTTTTACTCTTGAAAAACTTTATTCAATTGTCAAAATTAAATTAAGAATTGAAAATTTTGAATGTAGAATACTCTCATGTCCTCATGAGGGAGGGAGGGGTTACCCCAAAATCCCCCCTCTCCCTCTTTCTATGGCCATGGTTGAAACCAGGAGTGTCTTGGAGGTTTTACCACCATCGCGTTGCTCATTCAAGGTTTGTACATTTGGCTGTCCCAAAATTACATAATATCTGGATATCTGGAGGCACACCCTCCAAATGATTGATTAGGATGTGGAGAACGAACTTTTGCATAGGGTCAACTAAAAAAAAATCATGTTTAGAGGTTCCACAAACGTGATCTTTTAAAAAAAGTCCACTTTTTGAAATTTTGATTTTAAATTAATTCTGGGTCCAAAAATTTTCACCAAATTTATATATTTTATTTTTTTTTTTGTTTGAATTAAATACTACACATAAAAAATAAGACTAACATTGGACTTCCCTAAAACAAAAAAGTTATGGCGATTCAAAGATTGTGTTTTGGTCGGAAATTGTAGTTTAACACGCAATGAATACATTTTACTCATTGCGTTTCATATGAAAAACCAGTTTTTTATGCTTCCTTAGAACACAATGTCTCAGAATCCTTTTCACATTTGAGATTCAGTGCAGCCCCTTCCCGTGATCAGATTCAGCTCAAATTAGGCATATGGTCTTCTTCAAGTGTTTTGATTTTCAAGTAGGTATTTATAAAGACGAATTTGATAAATTGAAGAAAAAATATCCTAAATTGTGATTTTTAATAAAGATTGAACCGTAAATAGCTCTTCACAGAATGATACAACTAGCATACTTTGTTCAGCAAAGTTAAAGTGCACAAAAATCCAAATCTTTTGATTGCATTGATATTTAAAAAAAAAATAATTCTAGGTACACATTTTGGACAGTTGAATACAAATTTTTTGGACAAAAAAAAATTTCTGGAAAATAGCTGGCTGATTTTTATTTTGAACGTGTGGGTTGTATACCAAACAAAATTTAAAAAATATAAAATATATAAATTTTGTGATTTTTTTAGCCAGAATTCATTCAAAATCAAATCTTTAATAAGTGGACTTTTTTCAAAGATCGCGTTTGCGGAACCTCTAAACATGATTTTTTTTAGTTGGCTCCATACAAAAGTTCGTTCTTCACATTCTAATCTACCATTTGAAGGGTGAGCTCCCAGATTCCCAGAAATAATGGCATTTTGGGACACCCTATTGTACATATATGTATTGTACATGCACAAAGTGCACCATCGGTATATATCCGATTTCGACGTCGAATAACTCCGGCATTTTTAGCCGATTTAAAAAAAAGTAAAAGGATATTTTTGCCATTTATTCCAAATCATATTTAAAATATAACGTTTATAAAATTATTACTCCTATTTTATACGAAAAAGGCAGAAATTTTTCAGGCATTCTGCATAACATTGGACAGCATTTCGGGCGTAAAAACCGTTATTTCAGCTAGTAGACTATCTTAAAGTACTCCAATGTGTTCACTGGCGTAATTTTTTTTAAATAAGTAACTGTTAAATACGGAGAACAAGGAGGCGAGCTCAACTATTTTTTTGCTTTTTTTTTGAGAAAAAGAATTTTCACGATAAGCTGACTCTCATCAGTTCAATCAATCTCTGCCAGGGGAGATGAGGGCATAACGAGCACCCAGGGCATAATGAGCACTACGCTTTTCTACGAAAGTACGTATTTTCTTAAATAAATTTTCATGAGCATTTGTTTCGTACTTCCTATAGTATTAATTTTTCACAAAAAAAAAAAGGAATCTCCTTATCATCTTTACAGAGATATTTAAAAAAAAACTAGCTTGGTTCTCAAGTTACGAAAATATTATAATTTTTGAGCACCACGAAATAAGCTCTTATGATCTTAAAATAACCTTGATCTATAATGTACGTACTGCAACATGATGTACACATTGTTTCTCAATTTTTACCATCATAAAATTTTTGATTTTTCACTTTTATCAATTTTAAAACACGTTTTTACTTAAATTTGTTGACTAGGGGCATATAGAGCACCATATTATCGAGGCATAATGAGCATTTTCTGCCGTAGAATCTAGCAGCGAATTAAAATTGATTTATAGCGCCACACCTTGAATAGTTTTCATCCGACGATTTAGCCTATTGGTAAGGTGTCGGAGAGGTAATCAAAAGACTAGAGTTAGATTTCTGTTCGAGGTGATTTTTTTCCATTTACAATTCATGATCGATTTTTTTATTGTTACATTATACGGCTAGTAGCATCATCCTCCGAACAAAGCACATAATGTATGAGCGTGCATGAATTGTTTGTGTTCTACAAACAGACCAAGATTATTTTGTTATTGCTTTGTTTAATGAATCTACGACTCACCTGCCTTCATCGAATTGAATTCGCTGCTGGATTCTCTGGCAGAAAACGCACATCTTGCCCTGATTAATGGTGCTCATACTGCCTCAGGGGGGGTTCTCATTATGCCTCCACAGTTGCTGGTTTTCAGCTTTTGGCCAAAAATTTTAAAATTCATTTTTTAACGTTTTCATCTAGTTTTTCACGTTTCAGCCCGTTAGGGAATAGGCTTTTCAAGTGTCTGAACACGAAACAATAATGTAACCTCCATATTATAGCTATTTTCTATGGTTAAATAACCGTTTTCCTTAAGGTGGCCATTATGCCCCCATCCCCCCTACTGATCGGTCTGATCTATCTACGCTACAGAACTAAGAATTTCTTAAATAAATGGAGAACTAATTTCACTTAATTTTCGGCAAACAGAAAAAATTAGTAATACATATGTAATTGTGCAATGCAGAAACTTAATTACCACTTAATTTAGGTATGTTTCTGTTTCCCAATTAAATACTGTTTTCATTCAACAGAAATTCGATCTGAAAATCCCCAACCAAAGCGTCCGGGAGTACTGCATCCAGTACCGAAGCTGGTCTTTTCTGACGAAAGCTTGTGAAATGCGTCATTTTGTACCCTACCAAGGGTCGGAAGTCGACGATTTTTTTAGCTGCATTTTTAAAGGATTCCGTTGGCTGGTTGGGGAAAGATTAGAGGTCTGTTCATATGGAAAATATCCTAAGAGGTACATATGTATAATTACTTTTTTTTAACTTTCAGCGTTCGGAGATCCTTCGAGATTTCGAACTTGTAGATGCATTGAATGAAAATGTGAATGCTGCGGTAGACTCATGTGTGGTTGAGGCTGAAAAACTTGAAAATGTAACGCAACGATCGAATAGCTTCTTCTCATGTATGGTATACAGTTCTGTGGCTGAACAATTTAAAATGGCATTCAATTACCGGGAGCTAAGATCCGGAAACTACTCGTTCACAATCGATCAAAATCGGTTCAATAAGGACGAGGTTTTAAAGAGAATCAAGGTTCTGGATGAATCCATGTGCGGACCAGACAATTGTGAAATTAACGGAACAAACCAAACGGAACAGGTTAGACCTCTAAACAATAATTTATTTTTGTTATTAGCCTTAAAATCATTTTTTTACTTTATCATATCAGATTGAAACGCTTTTTGCAAACCAAAACGATATCAAGCTTTGTGATCAATTTCTAACAAAATCGTTGAAAGCGAACCTAACTGAGTTGAGATCGTTCAAAATTTTCACAGTAAAAGAATACTATGGTTTAGGCAAGTATCAAGATATGAAAATATTGGACGAGAATGAGATGATTCAAATAGAAGATGTTGAGCCATCGGAAAATTTGACAGTTGCTGAGATAGAACTAAACACCGTTAAAGAGGAAGATGAATCGCCCCAAACAGGAGACAATAAACCGTATCGCATTATTCTGAATCGGGACATGGACAAATACATTCACTGTATTTTCCGAGGGATTGGATACATTGACGCGAACGGAGATATTTCGGTAAAAATCTTATCAGCTATCAAATTTTAGATTTCAACAAATTTTATTCTATTTCCAGGTGACAAAGCTGCAGGAACATTTTTCGGAAGTTAATCAGCTGAACAATCGTAACATCCAAAATATGTTTGACTGTGCCGCAAAAACCAAGCTCCACTGTCATCATTTGAGATCCAACCAATTCTATACTTGCATGCTTTCCTCCTCAACTTCAGAGGCATTCCAAACTGTGTTTCAATCTCGAGGAGTTTTTACCGAAGTTGAATCTAAGCCTCGGCTATTGGAAAACTAGAAAAACTTAATCTGCTGTCAAAGTAGAAGAACATCTGCCCTCCGGCATCTCAACGACGATGTTGTAGCTGTTTTATATAAATAACTTTTTCGTATTAAAAATCGAAATTGTATCACATTGAAGCACCAGTATCAGAAAGCCATTTGTTCAATAATAAATCGATTAGCGTTCTTGGCATGCAATCCCAGCAGCGTCATTCGAATTATTTAATACCCGATTACAATTTGTCCCCCCAGAGAAAACCATCTCCTCCATTACGGTTTTGATTAAGCGGCCATCTTCCGGGCTAATTGCATCGGATCATCCGGAAGGCTAAGCGTAGCCCGAATCGCCCTTGATTTCCTTCCTCCCCCAGACCAATTTAGCTATTTATTTTAATTGAAATCTGAATTTTATGGTTTATTTATACTGGCTGATTCTGTTGCATCTTTGCACATGCGCTTTGCACCTCTCTCGGATTTAAACGATCACTTGTATCAATTTATTTCTGCCACCAACACGGTGGCGGCAGTTTTGTATTGGTCAGTTACGATCAATAAATATTTTTATCGCTTCCAACAACCAGTCCGGTTCTTTCCTTTCCTAGCCTGGCGCACTGAGAACGTTTTCAGTTTTGAGGTGTTGGTAATCGCCTTCATGACGAGAGGGAGCCTTGTGCTGTAAATGTGAACATTTATTGGTTGTCTAGGAATTTAATCGAAACAAACCGCGCCCACTTGTGAGGTATAACTACGTCAACTGACTGGGAGAAACCTTTTTGATCTGGGACAGGTTACTTACCATCCATTTCACACTTGTGGTCGGTAAGGTGTTTCCTCTATAACACTTTGCGTTGACCTCGGCGAGATGGTGATGTTTCAATATCTTGTCTACATCCTGGTTA
This sequence comes from Uranotaenia lowii, assembly GCF_029784155.1. Classification (NCBI taxonomy): domain Eukaryota; kingdom Metazoa; phylum Arthropoda; class Insecta; order Diptera; family Culicidae; genus Uranotaenia; species Uranotaenia lowii. Next base: position 69,049,485 of record NC_073692.1, on the reverse strand, counting down.
CATCAGCCCCCCGTCCCAGCACAAACGATGGGATTCCATGTTCCGGGGCTTATGGAACTAGCTGGGAGGTCTAGCGTGAATTATACATGGAACATGTCACTGACAGTATGACCCATAAAAAATGGCGAAAATCTGTCATCATGGTTCAAAAACACATTTGTTGACTTAAAGAGTAATACGGTCAAAATTTGATCAAGGGAAAACGCGTATAAATCGGTGAAATCGTTTATTTAAAAAATCAAAGTAAATTTTTTTTTCAAGTTTAATTTGTATAAAATTCAGGAAAAATATTCAGTTAGGCTTCCGCTTTTCCGAATCCGAGTTGCCGGGCCTTACGCTTAACCCCTGCCATCAGATTTTGTACAGCCACCTTGTCCACCTTCTTCGCCGCAGAAAGCCAGTTTGCCTTGAACTGCTGCTCGTTCTTAGCAGTTTTTTTGGTCTTCTTTAGGTTCCGCTTGACAATAGCCCAGTATTTCTCAATTGGCGGAGCTCTGGCGTGTTGGGAGGGTTCTTGTCCTTGGGAACCACCTGCACGTTGTTGGCGGCGTACCACTCCATGGCCTTTTTACCGTAATGGCAAGATGCCAAATCCGGGCAAAACAGTACGGAACAATCGTGTTTCTTCAGGAAAGGCAGCAGACGTTTATTCAAACACTCTTTCACGTAAATTGCTTGGTTGACAGTCCCGGAAGCTATGAAAATGCTGCTTTTCAAGCCACAGGCGCAGATGGCTTGCCAAACCAGATATTTCTTCGCGAACTTTGACAGTTTCATGTGCTTGAAAATATCTGCTACCTTTCCCCTTCCTTTTGCCGTATAAAACTCCTGTTCCGGAAGCTGCTTGTAGTCGGCTTTGACGTAGGTTTCGTCGTCCATTACCACGCAGTCAAACTTCGTCAGCATCGTCGTGTACAGCCTCCGGGATCGCGCTTTGGCCGTCGTATTTTGTTTATCATCGCGATTTGGAGTCACTACCTTCTTGTAAGTCGATAGTCCGGCTCGTTTTTTTGCTCGATGCACGGTTGTAGACGATACACCCAGCTTATTTACAGCATCTCGGAGAGAGTGGTTAGGGTTTCGCTTGAAACTACCGGCAACACTCTTTGTCGTCTCACCGGCTTCCGGTTTTCGATTTTCCCCCGATCCAGACTTTCTGGCTGTCGACAAACGTTCCCCAAACACTTTAATTACATTTGTAACAGTTGATTTGGAAACTTTTAGCGATTTTGCCAGCTTTGCGTGCGAGTAGCTCAGATTTTCGCGATGCGCGAGCAAAATTTTGATACGCTGCTCTTCTTCCTTGGACGGCATTTGGACAACTGAAGAGTGAATTCCAAAATCAAAATAGAAGCTACATTCTACGCACACACCTTCAAAATGAGGGGTGTTGATGTTTTTTAAATGCAAAATTGAAAGAAATACGTGAAGTTGATATTGACCAAATTTTGACCGTATCACCCTTTACATGTAAATTGATTTTATCAACTTTTCTTTTTCCAGCATTTAAATCTGTGCTCCTATCGAAATTACCCTAAAGACATTTGAAACTGAAACACACACTTTAAATTTTGTAAAGGTGAGGTGGTAACTAGGTAACTAGATGGATTAATATATTGCCAAATAACGTATTTACATCAAAGTTTTGTGACCCGGTGGAGATGCTATAGGGGTGCGGGTATAGGTTTTTTGCGTCGTCATATCACAAAAATTTATATTTGTTATTATTTAAAAAAAAACTTTCAAACTTTGTTTTTTCTAGATCTTGGCAAGAGCTTTTCAAAAAGTGGCACAATTTGAAAATCGGTTCATCCGTTAATGAGAAGCGCAATGTTTCGTCGTCACGTAATGTTTTTCTAAAATCCAGACCCCAATGTGGCCCAACTGGAAATTAGTTTTGCTGTAGTTTCTTCTAAGTACTTCGAAATTCTTGCTTTAATCCCTTCTTAATTCTACATTTTTGGAAACCTTCGGGAATACTGTACCCAAAACTGTATACTTGAAGGTGTTTCGATTGTTGGCGGAGTTTTACCAAAAAATTTAGTTTTTTATGACGTCATTGAGTACCTAGATTAAAGAGCACTCTCGCCGTGAGTTCTAGTTACTAATGGGAGTATGTAAGTCGGGGAACTGAAATGAAGGGAGAAAATGTCGTCAATGATCACACAAATTGTGCAGCCAATGATTGAATTTGTGGTAATTTTTTGGCAATTTGTTAGATAAAATTAGAAGGTTTGAGTTCAAATGAGAGAAACCAGAGCTCAGAGAGAGTGAAAATGTGCAAATTGTTACAAATTGTTGCAATTTGTGAAGCAGTTGTGGAATTTTGATCATTACCACTCCAAATGCAAAGAATTCTCTCTTGATATTAATCCCTTAATGTGAGCAATATCCATGAGTGACTAAGGGTTTGAAGCGAGAGAAAGCTTTGGGAAGTAGCATTCCAAAAATATTTTTAGGGGTGCACAAGAAAAATCGTTTCGGCAATATCGATACTGTTACATACTTATTTATTTTTGAAAACTGAAAAATTTGTGTTGAGTTTCAATTCCAACATTACTCTAGAAAATAAATTCTTCTTCTTCTTCTTCTTCTTTTACCAACATACCCAAAACGTGTAAGCATCCTGGAAAATGAAAAGACTTGCGTCCTTCATTTTTCTTTTCAACGTTATCTCTGTTACATAAAACATGCATTGCAGAGATAACTACGGCCAGGCCAACCATGTGGTAAATACCGCAAAAGATTCTGGAGCCAGGGGAGGAATAAAGCGTGGAGTTCCCTACCAAACGCTTCATATGTATTACTTATATACCTACAGCATAATTTGAAAATAGCTACACTAATCTAATGACATTATGTATTAGGAAAATAATACAATAATAACGTTTAATATAATGGGAAAGGTTGGATCTCACCAAATAAGTCTTGGAAGTTTTCGACTAGAAACTTCTCCCTCTAGTCTGGACCAGCTGGCTTTAAAATTTCTTCCGAAGTAGTCCAATCACGATTCAGCATGCCGAAACAAAACACGATTCACTCCGGGAACTACCACCAGTCACTTAATATATCATTTTCCACTGTTTAGTTCTAAAATTTTTAGTTTTATTGTAATTTAATTAAAAAAAATTCTGGACGAAAACAAAAACACGTGCGTTGCCCAAAAGTCATGGCTTACTCCTTCCAACATGACTCTAGAACATAAATTTAAACTAAAATGTATAAGAAAAATCTTCCAGTAAATCTAAAAAAAATCATGTGTTTATAAGTGTCGAAAGTCGAAAATATACCGAATTCAGAATCTAAAGACCCCAGGCATAAACCGTCTGATTATAGAAAAAAAATCATCAGGTAACAATAAAGGGGGATCTAGAACCCTTTTTTTTTTTTTTTTTAAATATGTCTTTATTTGTATCAAATCATCATTACACTTATATTATATTATTGCATTAAACTAGGTGTTCAGCTCAATAATGAACTGTTCATAGCCCTATAAGTAACTAGATTATAAAAATTTATTTATAAGATTTAAATTTGCTGAGCGCAATCAAGTTTTTAATGTAGGAGAACATCCTGTAATAGCAAAAATATTTTATACTTAAAACTAAACACTATCTTAAAATTAAACTAAACATAAAGAGAACGAATCTCTGCGATGGAAGACTGCATCGATTTGCCTCTGAAGTTGGAGATGATTTTGTTGGCCATCTCTTCGATCGATTCAATGCCCGCAATCCGATGAAGATCTTCGGTGCTGTGCCAAGGTGGAAGCCGCAAAATCATTTTCAGAACCTTGTTCTGAATCCTCTGGATGGCTTTCTTCCTCGTCGCGCAGCAGCTAGACCAAATCGGAACTGCATACATGATCGCTGGTCGGAAAACTTGTTTGTAGATGAGCATTTTATTTCGCAGACACAACCGGGATTTCCTGTTGATGAGAGAATAAAGAGATTTAGTGTATTTATTACATTTAGATTGAATATCTTCAATGTGATTTTTAAAAGTAAGATTCCGATCAAGTGTAAGTCCCAAGTACTTCACGTGATCAGACCATTCTAATGAAACCCCATTAAAAGTTATGGAATGATTTTCATTAGGTTTTAAAAAATTTGCTCTTGGCTTATGGGGAAATAAAATAAGTTGAGTTTTGGAAGCGTTAGGAGAAATTTTCCACATTTTCAAGTAATTCAAAAAGGAATTTAAATTTTGTTGCAATCTACTGCGTACCACCCGTAAATTTCGACCTTTGGCTGAAAGCAAAGTGTCATCAGCAAATAATCTTCTACCTTTTCCTTCCGGTACATCAGGAAGATCAGAAGTAAAAATATTATATAAAATTGGCCCAAGTATACTACCCTGAGGGACACCAGCTCTAATGGGTGTCCTTTCAGAGCATGAATTTTGATAGCTTACTTGTAAGGTTCGGCTAGTCAAATAATTTTGAATAATTTTGGTGAGATATACAGGAAAATCAAATCGAGCTAATTTAGCTACTAAACCTTTGTGCCAAACACTGTCAAAAGCTTTTTCAATATCAAGAAGAGCAACACCAGTTGAATAACCTTCAGATTTGCTAGCGTTAATCATATTAGTTACACTCAAAAGTTGATGTGTAGTAGAATGTCCATGACGAAAACCAAATTGTTCATCAGGGAAAATAGAATTCTGATTAATGTGAATCATCATTCTATTCAAAATAACTCTCTCAAATAGTTTACTTAAAGAAGAAAGCAAACTAATTGGTCGATAACTTGAAGGCTCTGAAGCACTTTTTCCAGGTTTCAAAATTGGAGTTATTTTGGCATTTTTCCATTTATTGGGAAAATAAGCCAAATGAAAACATTTGTTGAAGATTTTAACTAAAAAATTTAAAGTGCTTTCAGGCAACTTTTTAATAAGAATATAGAAAATCCCATCTTCCCCTGGAGCTTTCATATTTTTAAATTTTTTGAAAATCAATTTAAGTTCATCAATATTTGTCTCACAAGAACTTTCAAACACATTTTGCTTGGAAAGAATATCATCAAATTCTAGGGAAATTTGAGCATCAATTGGACTTACAACGTTTAAATTAAAATCATGAGCAGACTCAAATTGTTGGGCTAATTTTTGAGCCTTTTCTGAATTAGTTAAAAGAAGTTTATCCCCATCTTTCAAAGTAGGAATTGGCTTCTGGGGCTTTTTCAAAATTTTAGTTATTTTCCAAAATGGCTTTGAGTAGGGTTTTATATCCTCTACTGCTTTAGCAAAATTTTCATTACGAATGAAATTTAAACGACGTTTGATCTCTTTTTGAAGGTCGCAATAAATTAATTTCAAATAAGGATCCCTAGTACGTTGATATTGGCGTCGACGAATGTTTTTCAGTCGTATCAAAAACTGAAGATCATCATCAATTAAAGGTTGATTAAATTTATGTTTAACTTTAGGTATTGAAGCGGCTCTAGCATTGACTATTGAAGTTGTCAAATTTTCTACAGCCAAATCAATATCTTCTATTGAATTCAATGGAACGTTTACATCTAAATTACGTTCAATAAAATTCATATATCGCGCCCAGTTAGCCTTTTGAAAATTAAAAGTTGATTTTAAAGGGTTTTCAATGGGACTTTCAGATATAGAAAATGTTACTGGAAGGTGGTCTGAATCGAGGTCCGCATGAGTAACTAATTGACTACAATGCTCGCCTAAATCCGTTAGAACCAAATCAATTGTGGAGGGATTTCTAATTGAAGAAAAACAAGTATGCCCATTAGGATATTCAACAGTATAATAACCTGCAGAGCAGTCATTAAACAAAATATTCCCATTTGAATTTGATGAAATATTATTCCAAGATCGGTGTTTTGCATTAAAGTCACCAATAATAAAAAATTTAGATTTATTTCTGGTGAGTTTTTGTAAATCTCCCTTCAAAAAATTTTTCTGTTCACCGCTACATTGGAAAGGCAAATATGCGGCAACAATTATAATTTTCCCCATAGAAGTTTCTAATTCAATTCCAATTGTTTCTAAGACTTTTGTATTGAAAGAAGGAAGAAGTCTAAATTTGAGACGACTATTGATGACAATAGCTACACCCCCACCTTGTCGATCAAGTCGATCATTTCGTAAAATTTTAAAGAAAGCATTGCTTTTCAAGTTATTGTCTGGCTTTAAAAAAGTTTCAGTGATGGCAGCAATATGTATGTTTTGAGTTTTCAAAAATAAAAAGAATTCATCTTGGTTAGCCAGCAAAGATCTAGCATTCCAATTCATAATGTTTAAACATCTATTTGGATCCATGAGGGAATCGTAAAGTCATAATAATTTTGTTAGCATAATTAAAAGAAGTTTGGAAAGCTTCAAACATTGAATTTGCTTTCAACATAAGTTGCATCATTTCCATTAAATTTTGATGCAAAAATTTTAATTTTTCCTCAGTAATCTCACCCAAATCAACAAAATTGTTAGGATCAGAAAATGAAGGAGAAGAACAAGTATTTGAATTTCGGGGATTTTCCCAAGCCTTCGCATGAACGTTGAGACTTGGTTTTTTCCCATTTTTATTAGTTAAACCTGAAGAGGGAATCCCATTTTCAACCACCTCTGAGAACGATAAACAACGAGTCTGTGGCGCAGAATCAGCCCAGGTAACATTAAAATCACTTCGGGTATTACCCAGCCGTGATTCCAATGTCGACCGAGGCTGACCGCGAACAGGCAGGTTGTTTGCCGGCCCGACGTGTGAAGACGAAAAAGAGGAAGGAGGAGAAGAAACTTTTCTGGAAACTTTGGGATTTTTCCTAGAAGCAATAATTTTTGCCCTGATGGGACAATCTAGCGAATTCGAGGAGTGATTACCTGCGCAATTCGCACACTTAAAAAATTCTGTTTTTGGCTTATCACCACCAAAAAGGCATTTAGATTTTTCATGATCGAATGAGCCGCAAAACATGCATCTGGCATTCATTCTACAATTTTTAGTGCCATGACAAAAAGCTTGACAACGACGACATTGCGTAATGTTTTGTAAAAAATTGGTAGAAGATTTACGAAAAGGTTCGAATTTGACTCGACAATGAAACATAAGACGAGCCTTTTCAAGAATTTGCAGATTATTAACCTGATCCTTTTTAAAATGGATCAAATAAAGTTCAGGAGCAAAACCAACACTACTGGTATTATTCGTGTTGGTTCTTTTCCTCATTTGAATTACTTGAATTGGAGAAAAACCTAACAAAGAATTTAATTCATTTGTGATCTCATCCGGTGTCTGATCGCCGGTGAGACCACGAAGTACAACTTTAAAAGGACGATCACCTCTAGTGTCGTACGTAAAAAATTGGTGTTTTTTATTATTCAAATAATTTAAAACCTTTTGAAAATCATTAAAAGATTCCGCCAATATACGAGCAGTTCCCCTTCTACCGATCTGAAAAGAAATCTTCACATCCTTGACGGAAGTGACGATTTCCTTTCGAAAGGCATTGAAGTCAGGAATCGTGACCGTTATTGGTGGAATCTTTTCGTTTTTAAGAGTATAAGAAGAAGAAGGTTTCTTAGTACTCTTATCAGAATTAAATATGAATATTTCCTCATCACCAATGTTATGAAGGACATCGAATGAATTGGAAATTTCAACTTTTTTGGCAGATGGCCCTGGATTAGGTTCAGCAATCCGTTTTCTTCCGGCCCTTGAGCCGGCCGAAGACTTCCCCATGCTGGAAAGAAAAGAGAAAATATGAATAAAAGAAAATGAAAATAATTTTAGCACTGAAAAGTGCTGATTGAAATACAGGTAAGGAAAAAATAAATAATGTAAAATGTTCCTGCAGGTACACAGCAACGATACGATGCTCCGGCGTACGTGTTGACGGCTCAACGGTACAGATGGAAGTGCAGATCTAGAACCCTTAATTATTGATATCCCCAACTGACCATTTCTATACCAAAAAGTTAAACTTTGTTAAGGAAAGTGATAAACACTTCACTTTCAATAAAACTTTCTCTATGAAGAGCTTTCTTTAAAAGACAATTTTACCACTTTTACTACGAAAAAGTGATTGACATTGTACATATAATCTCAAAACATCTCCACACTAACGGCTCGTAACGAGCTCAACACAAAGGGTAGGAAATAGCTGAAACGGTCACGTTCCTTTGCTTGGAGAAAGGATTAGAAATTTCATTGTCTTTCAACCTGATGCTACTGCTTGGATATAAAATGCACAGCGAAAGGAAGCATCCACATTCATTATCGATACAGCTTCCCGAGTGATAATGCAGCTGTGGATAGTTTTGATAGGCGTGTTTTATACTGTGGCCGGCGTTCGGTTTTGGAGATCACCGTTCTATCGATCGTTCGACGAATCCCTATCGGAATGTGCAATTTACTTCAACATATCAAACACTACCGTAGATCGTTACGTTCAAGACGGTTTCCCGGATGAGCAAAATGTTAGGACGCTGATTTATTGTGCGCTCGTCGATTTGCAGGCTTGGGATACGCAGCGAGGGATCATTGGCCGACAGCTCATTGCCGTTTTGAGCGGTTTTCAGTTTAACGAAGAAAGCGAACGCCAGATCCAAAACTGCCTTAAAGATTCACGGGTCGATGAGCTGAAAGATCAAGTCCTAGAACGAGCGTATCGTTCATTTTTGTGCTACCACAATGTTTATACGCACTCTGGTAGTAGCATTCAGCAGTATCTCCGCTACAATGAAGACATGCGGAAAAAGTTCATGAGAGAAGCCATCTTGATCCAGAATGTACCACTCCGAACGTTGTTGGAATTTTGCAAAAATAATTTTGTGACTCAACCGGAATGGCCGGACGTTTTCCTAACGTACGTTCTCAGAATTGGATTTTACAGTCGTGAGCAGGGTTACGACTTAGAACATCTTTACGCTCAATTCGGAGCACCGGAGTTGCTCGGAAACGACGTGAAACTATGCCAAGATAGAGTACGAGCGCAATTTTGTAATGAGCCCGAATGTTTAGCTCGAACATTCCAACAGTGTATCAGACCCTATACAACGACACTGAAAATACTTTCGATAGCTGCAACGGAACTTCTCTTGGAAGCTGGAGCTGTTTGTGGAAGTAATCCTGAGCCTTCTACTGTCACTTTGCCTGAGCCGAACTTGCCGACCCTTTCATCAATTCTTTCAACCTTACGACCTCTATCATCACAACCAACCCTGCTAGCTACCGTAGAGACTCAGATAACTCTGCCAACTTCTCCAACTCTTGGAGCCCCGCCAACCTTGCCAACTCTGTCAAATCTATTAGATCTGTTGTTAAGTCTGCTGTTAGGTCTGCCAAATCGGCGACCAATATGAAATATTCCTGTTACAACACCAGCTCTGCAACCTATTGAAGACGTATCAGACGTAAAAAATGTACAGAACCAGTACCGCCCCTCGGAATAACCGTTAGATATTTTTTATTCCAAATAAATATTTGCAAAATTTTGTCATTTTTGTCTCTGTTGTGTTGTGAGCCTACTTGGTTAAATGATTCAACTGAATCAAAGCAATCGAAAGATTCCTTTTAATTCAGAGAGATGAACTAATTTTTCATTGAAGATTTTAATGCTTGATCGAGGAAATGTCTCGCTGATTCGGTCTTTGAATAGTAATTCGCTTAAATTGGATGTTGCTGAAAGCATTGAAATCTTCAATGAAAAATCAGTTCATCTCTTAAACGGAGACACTGGACCAGGGCACACTTGGTTGTTCAAATTCTTAAGTAAAAGAAATGCAACAATTTACCTGATAATGCCCAAAATCGGGTAGAAAATAATATAGCACAGCCAGAAAACACCCAGAATAGGGTAGGTAGACCCAAAAAACAGACAACGGCACACGGAAGGTAGGAAGTTGCTATCGAAATACTGGTATATGAACTTTTCATTTACCGTGGTTGAATTAAAAGGAATGTTTCGATTGCTTTGTTTCAGTCATTTTTTGCCATTTTAGTCATTTAGGTGCACTGGGTAAGATATCGGACTGGCAAGCCGATATGAGATGTTGCTGTGAGTTCGATTCTCACTATATATTTTTTGGGATAAATTATCCAATGTGATGAAAATCTCATAAAATGTTTTTCTTGTTTAGCTTGAATGTAGTAGTAATGCATCATTTCGCTTAGGAGCTTGAGTCTTTACGCCAGTAGTGTTTTTGCAATAATATCATCTTTTGCTAGGCATTGGATTTTTGCAACCTCTTTTATGGGTGTAGACTGGAAATTCTGGCAATAAATAAAGGCGTTAAAAAGGAAGGTATCTATGTATGTAAATGCATAAGATATTATTAGTTAAACAACTTATTCTCATTTATGTCGATGGATAAATCTATTTTGGACTTCAAATTCGCTGGTAGAAGTAGATTTTGGTAGAAGTAGATGATTGTCATTGTATGATAGGAAAAATCAAGCAACAATCGTCATCGCTATTGTAAGAACACATTGACCAGAATCGTTATCGTTAGTTTTCTGATAGTTGAAGTGATTAATCTGGTAGTTTACTACACACAGTTTAGTCGAATTAAAATTGCTAACAATTGTTTACATTGAGATAGTTTTCTAGTGATAAAAGTCCTGTTATGTAGCCGTAGTTGAGTTGGTGCACCAATCACCGCTCGCTTTTTACTCGTAACAGTCTCTGGAGTGTTCATTCCACATTCCCGACTAAACCAATACATCTCTCTTGTTTTCCAACCAATCAATACAATATGTCTGTTACTGTAATGTCTGAGAAATATATTTAAGTTACATTACGTGGTTTCCAAAACAATAAATTAAAAATCGGCTGAAAATCGAGAGGGATATAGCTGTTTAAAGCGAGGAGTGTCAAACTAACACTCAAGGTCTGATTAGGGATTTTTTCCTGGGTTTTCAGAGTGCTTCCATAAAAATAAAATCATAATGCAAAATTGAAGATTTCAAGAATGCATTTAGAATCTCCGAAGATTGTTTTTTAATTTGGATGCACCCGAATAAAATATAATTATTCAATCGAAGAGGGACGTAGAGCTGGAAATCACGATTTCTCAAACCACGTGGTCGTATGTTGAGTTGAAGACCTTCCAACAGTTCTGGATGAAAGCAAATCATCTATGACAGAGGCTCGTGCGGCGGTCCTGCGGGCTTGCAGCAGCGTGTCGATGGCGATTAGACGACAGCGGCTCTCGTAGCTGGGAAGTCGGAACGGGTGTTGCCAGCTCAGATGTCGAAGGGCGAATCTCATAAAGCGCCGTTGGATAGCCTCAATACGCTCGGAGCCGTTTTGGTAATAAGGGCACCAGATAGCAGAGGCGTATTCAAGGATCGAACGAACCAAACTGCAATAGAGACTTTTCAAACAGTAAATATCTTTGTAGTGTTTCGTCATGCGGCAGAGTAGACCTAGGCTTCTAGAAGCTTTATCGACGATATAATTGGTGTGAATGTTGAAATCCATCCGTTTGTCAAGAATGACACCAAGATCTTTCACGTGCTCAACTCGAGCAATAGCCTCGTCGCCGAGAAAATACACTGCATTTGATGGAAGCCGCTTACCCCCTACCTACTTAAGGGTCCGGCGCCGATTGACCGACGCATAGGGCTGAGATAAAAGATCTATACTGCTGGCGATCCGGAGCCAGCGTCTTCACTTGCTGCCAGCCAAGGTTCTCGTCAACTGTGCGGATTTCAGCGGCTAGGCTTCGCCGCCACGAGCTTTTGGGCCTGCCTCTTCTTCGATGCCCATCTGGATTCCAATCAAGCGCCTCTCTGCAAATCTCGTTTTCATCTCTTCGTAGCGTGTGCCCAATCCATCTCCACTTAGTACGTTCCCGAATCTCGATTTCTAGCACCTTTTGATGACACCGGCGATGAAGTTTGAGATCCAGTTGCCAGGCCAACACACTGAACGAAATCGGGCGATTAATTTTATAGGGTCATTACAATAATTGTTATCATTTATGGTCCGCATATAAGCTAACGATTTATTCACTAAAAAAGACCGGGAAATACAATAAATTTTACAGTTAGGTCCTAAAAGAGATTGACCCATTAAAATTTATAGGAAAATCTAATGAATCTCGCGAGCCACACTCGATCGGTAGAATGTATAAGAAAATCGAATAAATTATACAGTTTCGATTAATACATACATAATGTTCGGCATTAAAACGCTAATCGCTAATTTGCCTGCTCCGTTTTTGTTAAATAATTTTCGTTTTCACTTATTTTTTCACCAAACTTTTGTACTAGCTGATAAACAATCTCCACCATGAGCAATCAGTCAAGAAAGAATGCTGATACATGCCTTTTTCAGGTGTCTGGCGATAAATCGCTAATCGCTAATTAGTCCGCTACTTTTTTGCTGACAAATTTATTTTCTCACGCGATTTTTGGTGCAGTCACGGATAAACAAACTGCACTAGGGGCAATTATTCGAGCAAGATTGCTGATGAATATTATTCTCTACAAGGTGATGTAGTTTGTTTATCCGTAAGTTCTCCCAAAATTAATTTAAAAAATAAATAAGCCAACAAAAATGTAGCGGACTAATTAGCGAATAGCGTTTTAATGCCGACCTCTGTACATTATAAATTCGCTCAGAGGTTTTGTTCGTTTTTTGTGTCGCTGTTCAACTGAAATGGAAGTTGATTAATTTCAGCCCATCCGTACAAAAAAGTGAAGCTCAACAAATAGAACGGTATGTATTTTGTGTATTTTTAAAAGATGCCTGCGAATTTTTCTAATGATCAGAACATTTTCTATTCAAGCAACATTTTCATGTTTCTTTTTTTCAGAATATACAATTAAAAGCGAGCAGTACCAACATGAAAATGGACGCCTTAGATCCCCAAATGGTTTTTTCGTTTCCAGAAATTGGAATTCACGGAAACAACTCACCCATCAATGGCATATATTGACCGCGGAATTTCGAGTCTCTGCCCAAGCATCCAGAATTCCCTTTAGAAGGGTTTGTGCTAAGGAGAAGAAAGGTGAGATGATGTGAAACTTTGTTTTCAATACCTGAAATTAAATCATTCCTCTTGATTTCAGGTTTGTTTTTGTTATTACCAACTTTTCTAAACCGAGGACCCCTTCAAGCCGGAAGTTTGGGTTTCGGATCATCACCATTCTAACACCAGTGCTAAACACCTTGCCTGTGCCATAGTAAAGTGTTTAATTATTCAAAATTTGATAGCGGCTATGAAAGAAATAATAAAATTTTCAAAGTGAACAAAAATTAGCTGTATTCCACTTTTTTCGGAAAGAAAATACGAAAAGAAGTCATAAAAAATCATAACACGACACCCCATCAATTTATATTCCATCATTTTGAACTGTAATTATAATAAACTTGACGTTCTATAACGTTTATTGGATTTTCTGATAAATTTTATTAAAAACTAAAACCATGCAATTGTATTCGATGAGCAAACTCGTAAAAAGTATTAGATTTTCTATAAGTGCAAAAACACTAGAATTTCCGATATTGTTCATAGCCCGATTTCGTTCAGTGCAAGCGCGGATGATGTTCCGCAGGCAGCAATTCACAAAAACTTGCAGTTTTCACGTCGTCACCGCATATGTGCACCAAGTTTCACACCCGTACAGCAATACGGATTTGACGTTTGAGTTGAAGATTCGGATCTTAGTTTGTAGAGAGATCTGGCGTGAGCGCCAGATGTTTCGGAGACTCGCAAACGCAAATCGGGTTTTTCTGATCCGGGTTTCGATGTCCTTCTTGGTACCACCATCAGGCGTAATCTGGCTACCAAGATACTGGAAGCACTCCACTGTCTCAACCTGTTGTCCAGCCACCACGAAATTGGAACGATTTTCTGTGTTGATTTCCAAGCCGCTTACGGGAAAAATAAATTGCTGCGCATTTACTACGATTCAAAGGCAGACAATTGACATCGCACCAGGAGGCGAAGAGGTTGAACTGGTCCTGCAGGAACTTGGCATCGTCAGGGCCGGAGATAGGATGAAACATCTTCAGATCGTCTGCGTAAGCTTATTTTGGTCTTCGAGGAGCAACAGTAGGGCGTTGAAATAAATCAAGAATAGTATTGGTCCTAAATGGCTTCCTTGAGGCACTCCAGAGGTGGTAAAAAACTGGTTAGAGAAGGATTCTGCCGTTCGGACAATAAGTTTCCGACCTACCAGATGGCTGCGAAACCATTCCAGTAGAGACCTACAAAAACCAATGTGATGGAGTTTGGCGATAGCTATTTCATGGTTCACTTTGTCGAAAGCGGCTGACAGGTTGGTGTAGATGGCGTCTGTTCGGAATCCTGAAGCAAAACTATCTTGCACCTTAGACGTAAACGCCAGCAGGTTTGTGGTCGTAGAGCGCTTAGGCATAAAATCATGTTGATCATAAGAAAAATATTGTTTGCAGTACGAGAAGATAGGGTCTTAAACAACTATCTTGAGTAGTTTTGCAATTGCGCATAAGGCAGAAATACCGCGATAGTTGTTGACATTCCTCCTGTCGCCTTTCTTGTAGACCGGAAACATGTAGGCTTCTTTCCATGTAGATGCTTGGAAGATTCGTTTTATAGGGGTTAACATATGTGATATGCAGCGCTCGAGCTTACTCACCTCGAACATACCTGTAAGAACAATCTGTATAGAAACAGGAATTTACCATTAGTAAATACTTACCTAAGCCTTGAATACAATTAATAATCATTGATTTTGCTTGAATAATTCCTGGGTTTGACCAAATTTGCCCGGATATTGCCCGGATTTTTAGATAAAAAAGCTCCGATTCGTCCGGTCCGGATACGTGCTTAAAAAATTCTGACAACCGTCTCCTAGTTGAAGCAAAAGCTGTTAGAAAGAGTTGAGAAGTTTAGTGAAGTTGGAATAGCAGTAAAATCAGTAAACGTAAACGGTGATCAAATTTACCCCGTTTTACGGTATTAAAAAACGGAATCGTCGTCCACCTCAATCAACATCGAATACTCGCACTCGCGGTTCAACCTTGCGAAAAGATCCCTTCGTGATCATCGAACAAACGTTCCACCTTTCACTTTCAAAATTCTGATTTCTTAATCTAAGATGGATATAACATAATTCCAATGGCTATTCCTAATCATCATTCCTCAGTATCATTGCAGTAATATGTAATCGTTTAGAGTGTTCGGTACATTTAAGGATCGGTGTAGCACGCAAAAATCTCGTTAAGCGCTAATCACTTTAGCATGCACACACGGTCCTCAAGTAGGTACCTACCTAATAATGAATCCGCTCAAATTTTGTTTTGGCTGCAGGAAAAGTACAACTTCATATCATGTATGTACGTAAGTTTCCAAATCCCATCCTCAGCTCTTCAAAACTGGATCGGTTGCCCAAACATGTTCAAGCAGCAGCAGCGCCATGAGCATGAGGATGAAGTTAGAGCCTGACGTGTCGGTGGTAATCACTTTGGGAAAATACATAATTTTGACCTAATTCACACACCTTCGTGTGCATGTGCAAACCACCTGGACCAGGCTCGGGCTGAACTGAAATATCGAAAAAAAAAAACAAGCCTATCAGACAGCAGCAGCACAGACCTAGTTTGGTTTGGTTTGGTTTGGATTTGTAGAGAGGTATCGTCATCATTTCATGCGGTAATCGAGCAGAGCGTGAGCACGCGTTGGAAGAAAGCGATTAAGGAGCCTCCAGCCGGGGCGCTATTCTTGCTTTTGGGTGATCTGCTGAGCACGCCGAACCGTGAGGATTGCTTGCCGGAGGCTCTTCGCTCTGGCTCTCAGCCCCTGAGCTTCGAATTCACTCATGCACCAATAACCAGATAGCCCTCTATCTACCTTACTCAAAGCGAAACTCCGACACGGAAAAGGGAAATTGGTAAGTGAAATGTTTTAATTATTGTAACACGCGGTTGTTCTCACGTGGTCAACATCTGTAGGCAAATCCCTTTGGGGGAAAGGTGCCTCGGCAGCAGCCGATTAGCGACGAACGAAAGGTCCGTGGCTGGTGCAGCTAGCAGCTACCTACATATATTTTGTAGAGGCTTCTGTTCCAGAGAAAAGGCGGAAATAAAAATTCCCACGGCCAAACGATGAGGAGGCTGCAAAGGTTCTACCTAAGCATCTCGAATGGTATCAAATCTCGTTCACGTTCCGGGTGAGATGCGATTACCTGTTCCTACTCTTGGGTCACGGATGAGCCGTTACAAAGATGCAGATAAGCGGTGATGCTTTGACAGAATCTATTTGCGCCATTGTTCGATTGTGGGTGATTTAGGCCAACAATACATTGTTATGGATTCTACGCTAGGATTGTTGAACTAGAAAAAAAGAAGAAAAAACCTCTTCAAAACTTGAATTAAGAAAAAATAACGATGAAGAAGTTAAAAGTATACTGTAACATTCGGAAGCAAGGTAATAATCAGCTCTAACAAACTAGCTTGCAAAATGACAAAAATTGCCATCAAAGAAAAAAATTAAAAATACAATAAATGACAAAAATGACAAAAAAGACCAAAACGATAAAAATGTAAAAAAAAAAATTGTCAAAATGACAAAAATGACAGAAGTGGAAATAATGTCAAAAATGACAATAATAACAAAATTTACAAAAATGACATAAAAAACAAAAAAGACAAAAATGGCATAAATGAAAAAAAAACAAATGAAAAAATGACAAAAATGTGAAAATTAACCAAAATGACGAAAATTACCTAAACGTTTTGTTTTTAGTTTTTTGACAAAATTTACAAAAACTGACAAAAATTCTATAAATGAAAAAATTGACATAAATTACAAAAAATTAAAAAAAAATATCAAAATAACAAAAATGACCAAAACGAAAAAAAATGGCAACAATGACAAAAATGACATGAATTGCAGAAATGTAAAAAATGTAAAAAAAAAAAAAGTAAAAAATGACAGAAACAGCAAAAATGACAAAGAAGTCCAAAATTACAAAAATGACAAAAACTACAAAATTGTGATTTTTTAAATATTCATCACAACATTTCACTAAACTTATTGAACTTCTCTGGTGAATATCAGACTTACTTCAAATTTTATAAATACGAGATATAGATGAAAGGTAAATAAGTTGAAAAGCTTCCAAAACGGTCTAGTATAAAAAATCGAAAATATTTTAAAACTTTATGAAATTAGCGAAATAGTGTTTTCATCTGAAAAACTTTTCTCGCGCTCATTTTCAACATCTTTAACCTTATTCTAATCTTCTATCCGTCTTTCAACTCTTAAATATGTTTTCTCAAAGAATATACATTTTCACCGATATGACCGATAAAATAATTTCATAAAATAAATTAACGGTAATTAACACTTCATTTGAAAAAATATTTTAATTTTTTTTAAACAAACAATTTATTTTAAATAATAGTATACAATAGAAGTTTCATTAAGAAACATTCAGGATCTCAGGAGCATACGTTTTTTTTGTGGCCACATCGCTTACCAAGGTGATTTCCATGCAGCATTACCCTTACTCATTAACACTCAGCGTGAGATTTGTGGAAGGGTGGCGTACAGCCGGTCTCCGCAAAACAAATCTTCACATGTGCTGCATGTCTCTTTCCTCTATCGACTACACGGACTTGGCCGGCGTCGTTATTGGTTCTTATTAAAGTCTTAAATTCTCAAAACTGTACAGTGAGATTGTATTGCTTGTTCCCAGCAATCTTTCATTCGGTTCATTGTGCAATGTTGATTATTTCGAACCAATCACGGAGTGCAACCACTGATCACACTGACATGACACTTAGAACAAAAATTCAAACATTTTCTGTCTAATTTTTTTTTTGTCAGATTTTGTAGGTTCGCAATACCGACGGCAGGTGGCGAACATGAAAAATTTGACAAAAATGCTCTATAGGAAAAATGTACCTGTTTAGCCCAATTTTATCGTAGGA
Organism: Uranotaenia lowii; assembly: GCF_029784155.1. Taxonomy (NCBI): domain Eukaryota; kingdom Metazoa; phylum Arthropoda; class Insecta; order Diptera; family Culicidae; genus Uranotaenia; species Uranotaenia lowii. The sequence continues at coordinate 69,031,597 of NC_073692.1, read as the reverse complement.
ATTGCCTGTTTTTTTTTAAGTTGGAAGGCATTTCCTAACTGGGATAGCATTTCTTCAAATTGATCGACGCGCACCCTGGAATAGATATTGCATACTGATGAAAAAATTATCCAGAAAACGAGTAGGGTAAGTGAGCCCTATTTTGGCATGGTCCTTTTCTTGGCATGCCAACGTGTCTTTTCATGTTTTTCAGGTCCAAATTGAGCTTAAAAAATTTTGAATATATTTTCATTGCGAAGAGAATAATTTGTTTCAAATCTGTGCATACCGAATTTTTTGATTGTTTGTACTTTAATAAAGAAGTTAAATTTTTTCGATCTGCATCCGAGGAAATTATGTTGAAAATCACCGCATGAAAATCAGATGAACTCACCTTTCTAGTGCAACTGTTAAATTCACATGCGCTTTCAAACGCGGACATTCATTTGAAAAATTTGCAATAAATACTCATGCTTACAGTTAAACTCGGCAAAAAATAAAAAATTACTAGAAAGACTATAGAGTGAATATTTATTTAGGTTTTGAATAAAAATATAAAACTAATTTTGTTCCTTTTCTTGGCATGCAACTTCAATCGAAATACACCACCAGTGTTGGAAGCTGGAAAAAATACATGTTCATTAAAGAGGTATTTTTGGGCTGATGTTTTCCCTAAAACTTCATTTAAAACTACGCAAAAATGTTTTCATACTAATTGGGTTGTATGATAAGACCGTTGCTATCAAATTAAGCTTCGAAATAAGTTAGAGAACATAAGTGATTCGACTAACTAAAAGTCATATCCTAGCATTTTAAATGCAAAAATCGCTATTTGGGAACCATGAATCGAAGGTACATTGGTATGCGTGCGAACATCATTTGCATTGCAGTCTGCCGAGCAAAAGCCACGTGGTCTCCTACAGAACACAGTGGCTCGAAATATTGAGAAAAAAACTAAGTTAAACTAAGCATCTCACAAGACTTAAGATGTTTTTCTTATCTTAAAATTGTTAGATCGATGGCAATTTATGACTTTAGTATATAAAATACATAATTAATTGAGTTTTGGAATGGTTTTCTATTGCTTGGGAACCATATACCTACTCAGATTTAATTTTTTGGAATTTTGTTCTAATTTTTTTCATGGAAACAGAATTTGGAAGTTCAGGAAAATATCGTTTGCTATCCAATTATTCCTTAAAATATTTGATGTGAGTCGAATTAAAAAAACTGTTTTAGCAAGGTTTACATTCTAATATCTATTTGGCGTGTCAAACCACTGCGCAACACCCCGGGCATTCGAGATGGCTCTTGCTAGAAGCTCATAATCTCAGCTAACAAATTCAAAAGGGCAAAATTTTTAAATACCATTCAAGGAAGTTTTCAATTTCTTACTTTATGATACCAAACTCCACAATATGAAGACAGTTGTTTGGTAGTGAAATTAACCCTATGTGTCGCAATCGCATTGCGGAATTTCTGAACCTTCGACTTTTTGAAATGAAAGCTTATTTTGTGCTTCCGTTTCAACCAAACTTCATCAATGTTTTCAAAAGCCTTTTTGTTGTGTGTGTGGCGCCCGGTGTTCCATCGTCGCATAGAACTTTACGCTCAGCTGACGTCATTCTGTCAGTGGCCTTATATTCAGAATAGCCAACGATTCTGTTAACTGTCAATTGAGCATTGTTGGTAAAGATCTATTGCACTTTGCTGGTGGTCAAGAATCGGATCATCGAAGCGGCAAACAATTGGTACGGCGGCCAAGTAGTTGGAGCACCGCAGTGAGTACTTTGCATGCATTTTACTCACATTAATGAAAGTTCCATAGAGAAAACATATTTTTGTTGAACTCTATGCAAGTTAGCAAGTAAATTCTTCAAAGGATGTTATATGGTGCACTCAACAGGAAGGTAGGAATGTCGAAAAAAAGGGTAAACCATGCCTTAGGTGCCAAGGTCGGGTACATTTACCCTATCTAGTCAGTATAATCAGTGATGCAACCATTATGCCATTGGCCAGGAAACGCTGTAGGTGGACCGTAGTTGATAGCAAGATCAAGCTCAAAAATGATATAATTGACAAAATGACAGAATGACATAATAACACAATGACAAAAATGATAAAAACGCAAAAATCACAAAAATGACAGATATAAAAAAAATGACAAAAATGACAAGTGACAACATTGACAAAAAAGGTAAAATGACATAAATGACAAAAATACCAAAGAGGTAAAATGACAAAAATAGCATCAATGGTCAAAAATCAACAAAAAAATACCAAAAATCACAAGCAGACGAAAATGACAAATACGAAAAGTATGACAAAAATGACAAATAGCTATAAAATTGTCATAAACGACGAAAATTTAAAAATATTAAAAAAAATTACAAAATAAAATACGAAAATGACAATAATGACAAAAGACAAAAAAGACAAAAATGTATGATTGACAAAAATGACAAAAATGACAAAATAGCTTAAGTGGTTGAAATGTTCAAAATGGCCAAAAATGACAAAAAAATTGACAAAAATCACAAAAATGACGAAAATGACAAAAATTACTAAAATTACAAAAAAGACATTTAGACAAAATGACAAAAATGATAAATAATACAAAAATGACAAAAGTGACAAAAACCACAAAAATGACAAAAATGGTAAAAATGAAAAGAATATTAAGAAGTGACAAAAACGACCAAAGCGACAGAATTGCACAAATGACATTAAATAGCAGAAATAAAAAAATTGACAAAAATGACAAAACTGACACAAATAACAGAAATGAAAAAAACCACCAAAACGATAAAAATGTCCAAAATGATAAAAATGCCATTTCAGACATTAGAATGATAATGACATAAGTGACCAAAACGACAAAATTTTGAAATAAAATACAAAAATTTAAAAAATTGTAAAAATTTAAAAAATTAAAAAAAATTCAATTAATTTCAAAAATTACAAAAGTGACAAAACGACCAAAATTTAAAAAAAAAATCCAAAAATTACAAAAGAGACTTTAGTGACCACAATGACAAAAATAACAAAAATTCTAAAGCGACAAAACGATAAAAATGACAAAAATGATAAATAAAAGAAAAATGACAAAAATTAGTCAATTGTCGAAAATGATCAAAATCTCAAAATTGACAAAAATGACAAAAATGACATAAATGCCATAAATGACCAAAATAACAAAATTGTCAAAAATGACATAAACGACAAAAAAAAAAGAAACGACGACATGAAAATTACATCAATGACAGGAATGACGGAATCGACAAAAATGTCATAAACGGCTTAAAATACTATAATGACGAAAGTGACAAAACTAACTTGACAAAACTAAATTGACAGGAATGACAGAATTGAAAAGAATCAAAAAAAGCTATAAATGACAAAAATGACAATAATGAAAAAAATGACAAAAATGATAAAAATGACACATATGACAAAAATGACAAAAATGACAAAAAAGACATAAATCACAAAACTGACAAAACTGACAAAACTGACAAAAATGACAAAAATGACAAAAATGACAAAAATGACAAAATGACAAAAATGTAAAAATCACAAAAAAGATAAAAATCACAAAAATGACAAAAACGTCAAAAATGGCAAAATGACAAAAATGGCAGAAATCACAAAAATGGCATCAATGACAGGAAAAAGACAAAAAAGGCAAAAACAACCATTAATGACATGCCGACGAAAATGACAAATACGACAAGGATGACAAAAATTACAAAAAGCTACGAAAATGTTATAATTGACGAAAATTTAACTTTTTAATGCATAGTGTTGTTTTAAAGCAGTGGTTTTCAAAGTGGTCCCTACCGCCCCCTTGGGGGCGTTGAGAGCTTCCAGGGGGGCGGTGAGCTCAATTTTGGTATTTGGGGGGCGTTGGAAGGGCTCAGGGGGGCGGTGAGGTTGTGATCCACATTTTCACAAATCACGATACAACATAGATTTGGAATAATAACGAGTAAGTTCGATGCAAAAAATGAAATTACTTTACAAAACTAGACATCAGGTTGGAGACTAAAATATTTATGATTTCACAGAGCTGCAAGCAAATTGTTTGTTCCATAGAATCTCAATAATTATTTTTTAATGTCACTAAAAGATTTTTTTAACTTGTCACTGATTTTGTATATGCTCTACATGTTGATTTTGATTGATAAGAATATTTTGGGTTATACAAGAACAAGAATAATTTTAGATGGCAATGCTTGATAATCTTTAAATTGTATTGTCTAAAAAAATCTGATAAACAGAAAATACCTTGGAAAAAATTTGTATTCAAAGGTGTTATCTGTGATTTAGTGATGGATATTTTTGAAAGAAATTGTGTAAGAATTATTTTAGATCAGAGAATTTTTATTTATAGTTCTTATTTGGTCATCTCAATTTCAATCGATGCAAAAAATCAATGGTGCCATTTGTGGATAAACTTTTAATCTTTTCGGTTATCACGAACATTGCCTGGATTTGGATATTTAGTATCTTATTTAAACTTCGAGACCCGTGAATGCTGCATAACTTTGAACAGGAATCAAATTCAAATCAAGAAGTAATACTTTTCTCACGTTTTCAACACTAATGCAAATTAATGATAAATAGATATTTTTTTTACCAAAATTTAAGATATATAATTTGATGTCAAACTTATTAGTAAGTTTATGTAAGTGTCCAGTAAACTTTACATAGAATTTAGTGTTTACTGGAGGTTTGAAGCAATATGAGGCCTTTGGAACCAAATAAGTATAAGTTAAGGTAGCCAGATTGCCCGGATATTTATTGCAAAATTCGTCAAAAGTTCGGTCCGGCTCGGTTGCTCGGAATTTTTCACTTCATTTGCCAAAACAAACAAAATAAAAACAAATTGTGTTGTAAAAATTTTTATTTATGATTCCGAAAAGAAATTTTTTGAACAAATTTTAAGGAAATAACCATGAAAAGTTTTTTGAATGCCTGAATAAAAACTGTTGATAAAATATGACAAAAACATGTTTTTTTTCTTGATATTTTGTTAAGAAATTCCTGGGTTTTGAAAAAATTTGCCTGGATATTATCCAGACATTTGTTCGACAATTTTGAAATCAAATGCCCGTATTTTACCAGGATTTTAGATAAAATATGCTGGGAAAATTCTGTCAACCTTAGTATAAGTGAATAAAAGCAAATTTCGAGAAAACACGCTTCTAATTTGTTATGTTCAGTAATTTTCCATATATTTTCAAAAAAAAAATGCTCTTTTCTTTCGAACAAAATAGTATGCAAATAAAATTCTAAAAATCTAAAAAATCATGAAATATAGTTCGAAATATAGGAATCGTTTGACATTATTAAATCAAAATTGACCATTTTTACACTTATAATACCTTTTTGGATCTGAGGGCCTCATATAAATTTAAATGAATTTTGAGTTAAGCCTTACAACAACATCAAGCTAAAAGCTAATGGCTTTTTAACGATCCAAATTTTCATTTTTTCAATAGATTTTCTGAAAATTTGCTCAGGGGGGCGTTGAGCTCGAAAATTTTGCAAAAGGGGGCGATGAGTGAAAAAAGTTTGAAAACCACTGTTTTAAAGCAACACTAATCAAAATCCAAATATCTCGAAAACGCGTGGGAATTTTTGAATAATGTATTCACAAAAAATATTCTAGAGACTGAAAGAAATAAGCCCATGGTATTTTTATTAAGTTTTTTAAATGCATGTGTGAGATATCTAACTAAATATGCGGAAAAATTGCAAAAATCAAATTTATTTATTTTTTTGAAAAAAGTAGTTTTTGGAAAATCGCTCTTATTTATTCAGATTTGCAAATTCTAACAAATTTTTTAATCTCAATCAATCACAAACACCTTTTTGCACTCAATTAACAAGGTTTTGATGAAACTAGCAAAACCGTATTGAAATTAATTATGAAGTTCAAAAAATATTTTTCAACTTTGATGCGCCATAACTTTTATTATACTCAAAATAACGACTTCAAACCTGTTGAGTTTTGTTTTTCAAATTAAAATGTTATTATTTCACTGAATCAACAACTGCAATTCTCATTTTAAAAAGGCATGCATTAAAGGGTTAAATAAAAATGACAAAAATGACAAAAACAAAAAAAAAAATTACAAAAAATGACCAAAACGATGAAAATGATAAAAAAGTATGATTGACAAAAATGACAAAAATGTCGAAAACGACATAACACATAAACGACAAAAATGACAAAAAAGACAAAAATGACAAAAATGACAAAATGACAAAATGACAAAAATGCAAAATTCACAAAAATGACATAAATGACAAGTGACAAAAATGACAAAATGGCAAAATGACAAAAATGGCAGAAATCACAAAAATGGCATCAATGACAGAAAAAAGACAAAAAAGGCAAAAACAACCATAAATGACATGCCGACGAAAATGACAAATACGACAAGAATGCCAAAAATGACAAAAAGCTACAAAAATTTTATAATTGACGAGAATTAAAAAAAAAATACAAAAATGACGAAAACGACGTGACACATAAACGACAAAAATGACATAGTTACCAAAAAACTTAAATGAATAATGGCTTAAATTACCAAAACAACAAAAATGACAAAAATAACAAAAATGACAAATATTACAAAACTACCATTAATAACATGAGAAAAATGACAAAAATGACATAAATGACAAAAATAACAATTATGACAAAAATGACAAAGATGAAAAAAATTACTAGAATGACAAAAATGACAAAATAACTAAAATGGTTGAAATATCAGAATGACAAGAATGATAAAAAATTATAAAAATTACCAGGGTGGCCAGCGAATCGGGAAAATCGGGAAAACCGGGAAAAACCTGGAATTTCAAATCAAAACCGGGAAAATTATTTATAAATTATTTATTTATGGATTATTTTTTCTCTTATATAAAACTATCAAAACCGAAAATTCCATCATTTAATCATGACGAAATTTTTTCTCCGAAGCTGTACTATTTATCATTCCTTTTTTTAAGGATTGTGAAGCACGGGCGGGAAAATGTCGGAATAAATGAGTAAAATGCCTGGGAAAGTCGGGAATTTCATTCAAAAATATAGATTTTTGAACTCAGTGCATACATCTTTCGAGCAAAGAATCGTCGTAGATTAATTTCTCGATCATAAACTATTCCTTAGCTACCGCATATTGTGCATTGCAGTGAATGCTGCTACTTTTTAGTTCTGAGTGATGTGGATTCATACGTTGAAATCAGACAGTTTTCGATTGAATCCACATCTCGAAAACTAAGAATTACTTAAGCTTAACATTTATCTTATAACTGAAATTATTATACATTCATTAAGAATTCATGATGGTCGAATCTGCATCAGGAGCTCATTTTTTTTTCAGAAAAACACGTTATGCTGAAACGAAACTTTAAAAAAAATAACAGAAATCTGTAAAACAAATTTAAACTGGTAAAGTTATTAGGAAGAGTCTGACAAAAATAACGAATTAATTTTGTAAAAAAAATCAATGTTAATAAAACTTAAAAAGAGAGATATGAATTCAGTTATTCATCCTAACTCGGTCAATTAATTTTCTGAATAGCTATTTTTACAGAGATTTTATGATAAAATGCAGTTTTAAATAAATTGAACCTTTTTTTGACGTGACTTAACTTATTTTCAGCTATTTTCAATTGAGCTTACGGTACTTTTATCAAAATTCAAAAATACTCATAACCAAACTTTAAGTTTTCATTTGATTGATAAAATATTTAAAAAATCTATTTTTTGTTTGTGTTTTGTGTACTAACACCCTTAAATTGCCAAAAACTATCAAAACGTAAGTTAAAAAATTAAACATCAAATTTCTCACAAACGATATAACCTCGAAGTGCTTATCTTCTTTGGTTTCGAAAATATTTTCTTCTAAATTTACTTTCAATTTCAACTCAACTTTAAAAAAAAATCAGGAAACAAAAAAAAAACAATAGGATACCATCATTTTATTTGGTTAATTAGTAAACGCACAGAATGTAGAAGGTGTAACAAACTACCAAATTTGTGTGTGATTCCTGTACACATTTTTCAATTAAACCAGTAGGATTTAAAAAAAAAAATCGAATATAAACATGCACTTTTGGGATAGGACTGAAAATTCAGACAAAGAATTTAGTTGAATTTATCAAGTTTAGGTAAATAGATTCAGGCATCTAGAACTCAGCGCATTATAAAATAAAATTTAAAGGTATACAATAAAAAAAATTATTCAATATGAGAATCGAAATAAAATTTCAGATTGCTTAGCATGAATAAGGTTAATCGGAATCTATTTTAAGAACTTTTAAAGAAAAATATCAGAATATCAAGCAGTAGTCAAGCTATAAAATATATTTTGAAATCTTTTTCCGAAAATAAAATAAGCGCAGAAATTGAAATTGAAATTTTAATAATAATGAAAATAAGTTATTCAATACGAAATTTATTGATAATGTTTCAAATTTCAGAATTCAGAAGCAATATTTCTACAGTAAAACTCAGTATTTCAACTTGAAGTTTTTAAAAGTATTATATACATGGCATCATATTAAAACTATAATTTATCTCATCTAAATAATAAAAATAAAGCATTTTCCTTTATAATAGACGAAGATGGTGTGAAAAACTAAAGAGAAGGTAACAATTTTCGGTTAAGGATAAGACAACTTGTGATATAGCTCAGTTGGCAAGTCAGTTGCTTTCTGAGCCGATGTCCGTGAGTTCGAGCCCAAGAGTAAACATCGATCACAGTTGAACCGGATAAGTTTTTCAATGACTTGTCCGCCAACTTCATCGTTGATGTTAGTCGCGAATGACATAAAGATGTTAAATCGACTATAATCGAAACAAAAAAAAATTCTTACCGTATTATCATCACCATATTCTGAATAACCTTTGAGTTTCAAGCTCAAACTAAAAAAAAAAATAAGTCCTTTCATACTTTTACGTCCAACTTGCATAGAAATATCTTCATTTTCGGTAAAAAAAACCTGATAAACATATTTATTTACGCATTTTGAAACAGGGAAAACTATAAAATCTCAATCGGGAAAACCGGGAAAAAAACCGGGAATTTGAAAATGGAAACTTGCTGGCCACCCTGAAATTACACAAATGGTCAAAATTTCAAAAATGCTCAGAATGGACGAAGAGATTCAGAAAGGAAAAACACAGGAAAGACAAGAATGAACAAAATGACAAAAAAATTAAAATAAAAACGACGAAACTGACAAAATTGAAAAAACAACAAAAAAAGACTAAATATATCAAAAATTTAAAAAAAAATTGAAAAAAATGACAAATATGAAAAAAATTACAAAGATGCCATAAATGACTTAAATGACAAAAAGTAAAAAAATGACAAAAATAACAAAAAAGACATAAAAATCATTAGAGACAAAAATGATAAAAATGATAAATAATACTAAAATGACATTAATAACAAAAATTACAAAAGTGACAAGAACGACCAAAGCGCCAGAATTGACAAATATTGCAGAAATGACATAAAATAGCAGAAATGAAAAATATGACCAAAATGACAAAAATAACAGAAGTGAAAAAAAACTACCAAAACGACAAAAATGCCATTTCAGATATAAAAATAAAAATGACATAAATGACCAAAATGACAAAAATAACAAAAACAGCTAAAATTGAAAATTATTTCAAAAATTTGAAAAATTACAAAAAATTGCATTAATTTTGAAAATTACAAAAGTGACATAACGACCAAAACGAAAAGAATACTAGAATTACAAGAGAGACTCAAATGACCACAACGACAAAAATGTCAAATGTTACAAAAATGACATAATAGCAGAAAGTCAAAAATGATTAAAATGGCCAAAATGACAAATATGACATAAATGAAAAAATTACCAAAATGACGTAAATGACCAAACTGACAGAAATTACAAAATAAAAAAAAACAGTTCATTTTCATGTTTTGTACTTATTCCTAATCTACCATTCGTCTGTTTCGTGATCGGACGGAATTTGGTCGTTGATTCTGGACATACTGTTCTGCATCTGCACTATTCTGTAATCTCCGAAAAAAAAAGTCACGAAAATTT